>NC_053022.1:198091438-198307455 GCF_003073215.2 Triticum urartu
GGATGCCCCAGAAGGCATCCCCTCTTTCGTCTTCGTTCATCGGTAACTTTACTTGGAGCTATATTTTTATTCACACATGATATGTGTTTTGCTTGGAGCGTCATTTTATTTTCTTTTGTTTTTCTTGCTGTTTGAATAAAATACCAAGATCTGAAATTATTAAATGTTAGAGAGTCTTCACATAGTTGCATAATTATTTGACTACTCATTGATCTTCACTTATATCTTTTGGAGTAGTTTGTCATCTGCTCTAGTGCTTCACTTATATCATTTTAGAGCACAACGGTGGTTTTATTTTGAAGAAATAGTTGAACTCTCGTGCTTCACTTATATTATTTTGAGAGTCTTTAGAACAGCATGGTAATTTGCTTTGGTTATGAAATTAGTCCTAATATGATGGGCATCCAAGAGGGATATAATAAAAACTTTCATATAAAGTGCATTGAATACTATGAGAAGTTTGATACTTGATGATTGTTTTGAGATATGGAGATGGTGATATTAGAGTCATGCTAGTTGAGTAGTTGTGAATTTGAGAAATACTTGTGTTGAAGTTTGTGATTCTCGTAGCATGCACGTATGGTGAACCGTTATGTGATGAAGTTGGAGCATGATTTATTTTTTTGATTGTCTTCCTTATGAGTGGCGGTCAGGGACGAGCGATGGTCTTTTGCTACCAATCTATCCCCCTAGGAGCTTGCACGTAGTACTTTGTTTCGATAACTAATAGATTTTTGCAATAAGTATGTGAGTTCTTTATGACTAATGTTGAGTCCATGGATTATACGCACTCTCACCCTTCCACCATTGCTACCCTCTATAGTACCGCAACTTTCACCGGTGCCATACACCCACCATTACCTTCCTCAAAACAGCCACCATAACTACCTATTATGGCATTTCCATAGCCATTCCGAGATATATTGCCATGTAACTTTCCACTGTTCCATTTATTATGACACGCTCAATCATTGTCATATTGCTTTGCATGATCATGTAGTTGACATCGTATTTGTGGCAAAGCCACCATTCATAATTCTTTCATACATGTCACTCATGAGTCATTGCACATCCCGGTACACAGTCGGAGGCATTCATATAGAGTCATATTTTGTTCTAGTATCGAGTTGTAATTCTTGAGTTGTAAGTAAATAAAAGTGTGATGATCATCATTATTAGAGCATTGTCCCAGTGAGGAAAGGATGATGGAGACTATGATTCCCCCACAAGTCGGGATGAGACTCCGGACGAAAAAATATAGAAAAAAGAGGCCATAAAAAGGCCCAAAAAACAAAGAAAACAAAAAAATGAGAGAAAAAGAGAGAAGGGGCAATGCTACTATCCTTTTTCCACACTTGTGCTTCTAAGTAGCACCATGATCTTCATGATAGAGAGTCTCCTATGTTGTCACTTTCATATACTAGTGGGAATCTTTCATTATAGAACTTGTCTTGTATATTCCAGTGATGGGATTCCTCAAAATGCACTAGGTCTTCGTGAGCAAGCGAGTTGGATGCACACCCACTTAGTTTCTTATTGAGCTTTCATACATTTATAGCTCTAGTGCATCATTGCATGGCAATCCCTACTCACTCACATTGATATCTATTGATGGGCATCTCCATAGCCCGTTGATACGCCTAGTTGATGTGAGACTATCTTCTCCTTTTTGTCTTTTCCACAACCACCATTCTATTCCACCTATAGTGCTATGTCCATGGCTCACGCTCATGTATTGCGTGAAGATTGAAAAAAATTTGAGAACATCAAAAGTATGAAACAATTGCTTGGCTTGTCATCAGGGTTGTGCATGATTTAAATATTTTGTGTTGTGAAGATAGAGCATAGCAAGACTATATGATTTTGTAGGGATAGCTTTCTTTGGCCATGTTATTTTGAGAAGACATGATTACTTTGTTAGTATGCTTGAAGTATTATTATTCTTATATCAATATTAAACTATTGTCTTGAATCTTGCGAATCTGAATATTCTTGCCACAATAAAGAAAATTACATTGATAAATATGTTAGGTAGCATTCCACATCAAAAATTTTGTTTTTATCATTTACCTACTCGAGGACGAGTAGGAATTAAGCTTGGGGATGCTTGATACGTCTCCAACGTATCTATAATTTTTGATTGTTCCATGATATTATATTATCAACCTTGGATGTTTTATATGCATTTATATGCTATTTTATATGATTTTTGGGACTAACCTATTAACCTAGAGCCCAGTGCCAATTTTTGTTTTTTCCTTGTTTTTGTGTATCGCAGAAAAGGAAAACCAAACGGAGTCCAATTGACCTAAAACTCGACGGAGCTTATTTTTGGACCAGAAGAAGCCCACGGAGCATCGGGGATGGACCAGAAGTGTCCCGGGCAGCCCACGAGGGTGGGGGGCGCGCCCACCCCCTGGGCGCGCCTCCCTACCTCGTGGACAACCTGGAGACCCCCTAACTTGTTCTCGACGCCAAAACCTCTTATATATACTGAAACTTCTAGAAAGAAATCTAAGAGGCCTCCGTAGCCACCGAAAACCAATCTAGACCCGTTCTGACACCCTACTGGAGGGGGGAATCCCTCTTCGGTGGCCATCTTCATCATCCCGGTGCTCTCCATGACAAGGAGGGAGTAGTTCTCCCTCGGGGCTGAGGGTATGTACCAGTAGCTATGTGTTTGATCTCTCTCTCTCTCTCGTGTGCTTGAGTCGGCACGATCTTGATGTATTATGAGCTTTGCTATCATATTTGGATCTTATGATGTTTCTCCCCCTCTACTCTCTTGTGATGAATTGAGTTTTCCCTTTGAAGTTATCTTACCGGATTGAGTCTTTAAGTATTTGAGAACACTTGATGTATGTCTTGCATGTGCTTACCTGTGGTGACAATGGGATATCACGTGATCCACTTGATGTATGTTTTGGTGATCAACTTGCGAGTTCCGTGACCTCGTGAACTTATGCATAGGGGTCGCCACACGTTTTCTACTTGAATATCCGGTAGAAACTTTGGGGCACTCTTTGAAGTTCTTTGTGTTGGTTGAATAGATGAATCTGAGATTATGTGATGCATATCATATAATCATACCCACGGATACTTGAGGTGACACTGGAGTATCTAGGTGACATTAGGGTTTTGTTTTATTTGTGTCTTAAGGTGTTATTCTAGTATGAACTCTATGATAGATTGAACGGAAAGAATAGCTTCGTGTTATTTACTACGGACTCTTGAATAGATCGATCAGAAAGGATAACTTTGAGGTGGTTTCGTACCCTACCATAATCTCTTCGTTTGTTCTCCGCTATTAGTGACATTGGAGTGACTCTTTGTTGCATGTTGAGGGATAGTTATATGATCCAATAATGTTATTATTGTTGAGAGAACTTGTACTAGTGAAAGTATGAACCCTAGGCCTTGTTTCCTAGCATTGCAATACCGTTTGTGCTCACTTTTACCACTTGCTACCTTGCTATTTTTATATTTTCAGATTACAAAAACCATTATCTACTATCCATATTGCACTTGTATCACCATCTCTTCGCCGAACTAGTGCACCTATACAATTTACCATTGTATTGGGTGTGTTGGGGACACAAGAGACTCTTTGTTATTTGGTTGCAGGGTTGTTTGAGAGAGACCATCTTCATCCTACGCCTCCCATGGATTGATAAACCTTAGGTCATCCACTTGAGGGAAATTTGCTATTGTCCTACAAACCTATGCACTTGGAGTCCCAACAACGTCTACAAAACAAGGTTGTGTAGTACACATCAATCTCCAATGTCGTGCCTCCATCCCATAAATGTATCATGTAGACAAGAAGGAGCAAACAACAATGAAAGTATGTCCCATCCAATATGCGTATTGGACGATGGCTCACAAGGAAGGAATTCACCTTTATGTGGATGTCGAAAATGTTGGTGGATCATGTATGCCTTCGCATGACCGATATGTCTCGTGATGGTACCGGCTTGTGAGTCCTTCAAAATGAAAGAACATGACAAAACATTTGGAAAAACAAATGAGGTTAGCAGAAATGCAAAACTATCATTTGTGTGGTGATACGTCTCCAACGTATCTATAGTTTTTGATTGTTCCATGCTATTATATTATATGTTTTGGATGTTTTGTATGCATTAATATGCTATTTTGTATTATTTTTGGGACTAACCTATTAACCTGGAGCCCAGTGCCAGTTTCTGTTTTTTCCTTGTTTTTTGAGTTTTGTAGAAAAGGAATACCAAATGGAGTCCAAACGAGCTGAAAATTTACGGTGATTTTTTATGGACCGGAAGAAGCCCCCAAAGCAAAAGAATTGGGCCAGAAGAGTCCCGCGTCAACGACAAGAGTGGAGGGCGCGCCCCCTGCCTTGTCACTGACTCATGGACCCCCTTGACGTGAAACCGACGCCAAAAATTGCTATAAATCCACAAACCCCCAAAAAGAAACCTAGATCAGGAGTTCCACCGCCGCAAGCCTCTATAGCCAAGAAAAACCAATCGGGAGCTCGTTCTGGCACCCTGCCAGAGGGGGAAAGCATCACCGGCGGCCATCTTCATCATCCCGGCGGTCTCCATGACAAGGAAGGAGTAGTTCACCCTCGGGGCTGAGGGTATGTACCCGTAGCTCTGTGTTTGATCTCTCTCCCTTGTGTTCTTGATTTGGCACAATCTTGATGTACTGCGAGCTTTGTTACTATAGCTGAATCATATGGTGTTTCTCCCCCTCTATCTTCTTGTGATGATTTGAGTATTACCTTTGAGGTTTCACTATTATCGGATTGAATACTACCATGGATTTGAGAACACTTGATGTATGTCTTGCGTGGGATACCCGTGGTGACAATGGGGTATTCTATTGATTCACTTGATTTATGTTTTGGCACTCAACTCGCAGATTCATGAGGTGACATTGGGGTAATCTATGCATAGGGGTTGATGTACATTTTCATCCTTGTTTCTCGGATAGGAATGTTGGGGCACTCTTTGATGTTCTTTCTGTTGGATTGAATATTATGAATCAGAAGTTGTTTGATGCATACCGTATAATTGACCCTCGGGTACTTGTGGTGACATTGGAGTATCTAGGTGACATTAGGGTTGATTGATGTGTGCCATATGATGTTATTTTACTACGAACTCTAGGGCTGTTTGTGACACTTATATGAATAGCCCAATGGACTGATCGGAAAGAATAACTTTGTGGTGGTTTCATACCCTACAAGCAATTTCATCTTATGTTATCCACGATAGGAACTTTGGAGTGACTTTTTTCGCATGTTGAGGGATTTCCATATGATCTAACTATGTTATCATTGTTGAGAGAACTTGCACAAGTGAAAGTATGAACCCTAGGACTTGTTTTCAAGCATGGAAATACCGTTTTCGCTAAATTTTACTACTAGTTACCTTG
This sequence comes from Triticum urartu, assembly GCF_003073215.2. NCBI lineage: Eukaryota > Viridiplantae > Streptophyta > Magnoliopsida > Poales > Poaceae > Triticum > Triticum urartu. The sequence goes on from NC_053022.1 coordinate 198,096,854, forward strand.
CTGCTTTTATATTTTCATATTACAAAACCTATATCTACCATCGATATTACACTTGTATCACCATCTCTTCGCCGAACTAGTGCACCTATATAATCTACCATTGTATTGGGTGTGTTGGAGACACAAGAGACTCTTTGTTATTTGGTTGTAGGGTTGTTTGAGAGAGACCATCTTCATCCTATGCCTTGCACGGATTGATAAACCTTAAGTCATCCACTTGAGGGAGATTTGCTATTGTCCTACAAAACTCTGCACTTGGAGGCCCAACACGAGTCTATAAGAAGAATGTTGTGTAGTAGACATCATGTGGTGAGATAACCAACAAGTGTTTTCATCATTCTTATCATAAGGAAGGACAAGGGTGTAGTTCATGGTATGTAGGCATAATATGATAGTAGAACCAAAGACATTAAGCTCAATCAAACAAGAATGCATCACAAGTAAGATATCAAAATCTCCAAGATTAACAAGCATAGCATGGTTGCACTCACTACAAGTGAATATGAGAGATGCAACTATTGGAGACAAGATACAATGATCAAGATAAATCATGTGATAGGCATGAACATATATGTCATCTACCCAATCAAAGGAGCAAGAATATATCATGGTTCATGGGACAAAGCGAGTAATCATAGTGATCAAGTCATGCAAGCTAGTAGTGCGAAGATGCAACATACTACAGGTAATCATGGTCATCATGACATGTGGGAAAATAGGGAGTATACATAATGCACATGACATATCGCAAGCATGAAGACAAGATGTGATTAATGTATCAACATTGTATTGGCAAGAAGTCCTATGTAAATAGCAATGGAAAATCATGACTCTCCCTACACAAGAATCAACAATAGCATGTGGTAGGATGTAAACATGGCAAGAGCAACAAGTATCTCCACCAAGCATGCAAATACACACATGAGTAGTATAATGGTGAATCATGGGTAAATGCAAGCAAGGGTCATAATTGCATGGCAAAGGCATAGAAGGAAGCATAACATGCAAAGCGAACATGGTAAAATGGGCATAAGGTGACAACTAATATATAGCCCATAGCCGTGTGAGAACCAAGTAAAGGTAATGCGTGAAGTTCTTGCAGGAATGGAAAAGTGGTAAGGACAATCCACGGTATCCCAAATTGTCGTTGCTCTCAAGAGCTCGTTTTGTCGACTAATGGGATTGTGAGTTCGACGAGTGTTTGGAAGTACCTACACAAAACAAAGGCAAAGGAAAAAATGTGTGTGCATGGTATATGTACACATCATCCATTATGATGCGCACGTGCATGTGTTGGTTAGCACAAACTAGCCAATGCTCAAATAAATGAGATGCATGATATAAAAACATGTCATCCATCATGATAGGTTAGTTGTTATGTATAGCATAATGGAGACTCAAATTGTGTAATACATCACTATCGATATCTAGAGCATTATTATGAATGGTATGCATATGGTGCACTCTAGGGATGGAATCATGCAATACACAATAATTTTCATGGCATGGCATATGAGATGAATTCACAAATTTTGCAAAGGTAGCATAGCAATATCATCGCAAGAGAAACAAAATCCAATAACCATCATCTCGTCATCTATGCCATAAGTGCAAATGGGATTTATTTTAATGGGGCATGCATAGTTACTATGTTGAGATTGTTATGATGCAATATGGGAGATCTCACTCATAGGATATGACAAGTTTAATGGATTGTCAAACATGATGTGACCGATAGAATTTTCACATGATATCCTATGGAGCATAGGATCACAACTAGGCAACTCAACATGCTCATCATCATATACATCATAAATGGGTGGCACATCTAAGCATGTAGAAGACATAGTATGTGGTGAATCCATAAGGTGATCAACATCATGCAAGCAATCGATGTCAAGATAGTCCACTAGTTGACAATTGAAGTACCATCACCTATGTTACCTTTAGAGTCCGCTCATGTTTTGTAGCTGAGGTGGTAAAAATTGACGCTTGGTCAATAGCTTCATTAACTTGATGGTACCATGTGGGGTGTGCATCTATCGTCCACCATGGCCATTAGTTTGTCCATTGGAGGTATGGACACATCGAGGATTGGCACTTCATCTTGTAGGAGATCTAGCACCAAAGAAAGAAACACACTCGGAGTAGAGGTTAAGTCGTTAGAAATCATACACTACAAAAAAGACACATCCGTGACATTTTGTCCTGAACGAAAAGTTTTTCTGTCATGCTTATGACACTTCTATGATGATAATTGTGACAAAACCACGTATCATCATAGATGTGCCGGGCTCCTACTTCTATGACAAAAATCTTGACAGAAAATGGGATTTTCATCGTGGGTGGGTCGGGGACGCACCTGCATGACATTCTTTGGGCCGTACATGAAGGGAAAAATTGTGGTAGAAGCGAGGGCGAGGAAAATTTCGGGGAGTTCCCGGTTACGGTGGGTGGTCGGGGCGGAGCGATGCACAGAGGTTTGTGTGTTTCTCTCATACACGTACGCGCTTGTGTGTGAGGTGTTGGGCTATAACTGAACCCGAGCGAGGCATTCGCTTACTGAACCCCAGCGATTGCTCTACCTACGTTACTAAACCCGAGCGGTCGATCTCTTCGCTGTTAATTGAACCTGAGCGATTCCTTTGCTACTACTGCTAACTGAAGCCGATCCAACCTGCTGCCTCTTGATGAACAGTGACCGTTGTTGGGGGTTGGATGAAAAGTTCCTGGTGGGGGTTGGATGAACAGTACCCCGTGGTAGTAGAGGCCGTTGCTGCTGGATGAACGGGACCCCGATCGAGGAGGCCGCCACACCCGATCCGGTTGGGTGTGGATGAACAGGACCCCATGGAAGCTCCATGAACAGTAGCCTATGGAGGCTGGATGAACAGTAGCCCATGCATGAACAGTAGCTGGTGCAGGCAGGAGGAAGGTCGCGGTGGATGAACAGTAGCAGGTGGAGGCTGGAGGAAGTCGACGGTGGATGAATAATAGCCCATGGAGGCTCGAGGAAGTCGATGGTGGATGAACAGTATCCCATCAAGGCTGGAGCGAGGCAGTAGATGGTGGATGAATAGTAGCCCGTGGAGTCCCGTTTTGTGGTACGTCACACCCCTCCCGATGAACAGGACCCCATTTCGATCGTAGGCGCTCAAACACAAGTTCGTTTCCTCCGTATTGCGGTACGCCACACCCCTCCTGATCAACAACACCTTGTTTCGACCATAGGAGCTCAAAGACAAGTCTGTTTCCTTTGTTTTGCAGTATACCAGACACCTCCCATTGAACAGGATCCCGTTTCGATCATAGTCGGTCGAACGGAAGGCCGTTTCCTCCGTTTTGCGGTATGCCAGGCTCCGTTTCGACTGTTCCATCCAAGCCAGTTGGCTCCTGATGAACACGAAGCTTTTCCGACCCAGTCTGTTGCCTCTTGATGAACAACACGTTTCTCCATTCCGACCCAGCCGGTTGGCTGCCGATGTATAGGATGCGTTGCTGCAGTCCGTTGCCTCTCCATGTACACGAGCCCTGGTCGTACGTATGCGCGAGTAGGCATTCAAGACCCCTCCCGTATGTACATATGTGGGCGTATTTTTTGGCATCTGGTTGTACGTATGTGTACACAGTTTTGACTGGACTGCCTAAACTACTATGTCGGGGGCTCTACTACTACACGTGTCACTGCTTGCTCGGCCACGGTTCATCATTGCAGAGAGACCGATCGACCAGTATGTACGTACATGTTTGCGAACAGACAAACAATGTTACATACACTTCGAGTAGGTGGGTGTCGGTGTGAAAACCGGCGGATCTCGGGTAGGGGGTCCGGAACTATGCGTCTAAGGCGGATGGTAACAGGAGGCAGGGGACAGGATGTTTACCCAGGTTCGGGCCCTCTTGATGGAGGTAAAACCCTATGTCCTGCTTGATTGTTCTTGATGATATGAGTATTAGAAGAGTTGATCTACCACGAGATCAGAGAGGCTAAACCCTAGAAGCTAGCCTATGGTATGATTATCTGTTGTCCTACGGACTAAAACCGTCCGATTTATATAGACACCGGAGGGGGCTAGGGTTACACAAGGTTGGTTACAAAGGAGGAGATATACATATCTGTATTGCCTAGCTTGCCTTCTACACCAAGTAAAGTCCCATCCGGACACGAGACGAAGTCTTCAATCTAGTATCTTCATAGTCCAACAGTCTGACCAAAGGATATAGTCCGGTTGTCCGGAGACCCCCTAATCCAGGACTCCATCAGTAGCCCCCGAACCAGGCTTCAATGACGTCAAGTCCGACACGCAGTATTGTCTTCGACATTGCAAGGTGGGTTCTTCTCCAAATTTTGAATGTTTGTTAAGTAGTGTTCGGCCCCATAAATGTTGGACTTCTTGGCTTCTGCGCCCAATAAGGGCTATCTCCCATGCGTCGAATGAATACGAGGAGCCAGGGCATTTTTACATTCGCACCCCTAGCCAGATAAATAAATTGTCTATTAAAGGGATGTGGATTCTTATATCCAATCCATACCATCCTCCCACAGCGAGAATCCATCGGAGCGCGCTTCGGAAAAATCCACTCCAACATGGCCGACCACTGCAGCTCCTCCTCTCGCCCCTGTAGCCCTAAGCCCGGTGATTGGGAGAGGTGTTCCGTCCCACACAGTCGAGTAGTCGAACTGCAGACTCAAGGATTTCTCCCTCCAGCGTATATGGTTCCCGTCCGAGCCGGGCTCGCCACCTACAATGGTGGGGAGCAAGCGGAGAGCTTCCCTAGCCCCTCTACAGGGGAGCGGGTGTGCCTTGTTCCTTACTTATTAAGGGGACTCGGATTTCCAATTCATCCATTCCTCCACGGGCTCCTGGAGTTTTACGGCCTCCAACTGGATAATTTCACCCCTGCTTCCATATTACACATCGCCGGCTACGTTGCCCTTTGCGAGTTATTCCTGGGCTGCGAGGCTCATTTTGAGCTGTGGAAAAGGTTATTTTGCCTCGTCCCCCGCACATAGAAGGGGTCACTTTATCAAGTGGGCGGAGCCGAAATATGGCGCATCACCGAAACCGGATACATGTCCGGTACTCCGAAGAAGACGTCTGAAGACTGGCCTTCCGAATGGTTTTATATGGAGGACGCCCCCCTTCCGGACCCTGTTCGGCGGGGTCTTCCTGAGTTCAACAATGCTCCTCTGAAGAAACGCCAAAGCTGGCGCCCACGGAGCCCCCAGGAGGAAGACAACGGAGAAAGTCCTTTACCTGATGAACCGGATTAAAGCGCTGGCTCAATCAGGATCGAGGTTATGTCAATATGCATAATGCGGGGAGTGCAGCCACTTCAATATCGAGGGCACCCCCTATGGTGTTTTCACGGGGAAGATGATGCCACCCGTTGTGGGCGTAAGGGACCGGACTCCGCTGCTGCTTTAGCAAAAATTCTGTCCGAGTTGTTCAAGGGAGAGGCAGAGGAGTTCATCCGCATCAAGCCACGGGATGGATTCTCCATGTACAACCCTCCAAGCTGGGTGAGTTATATCTCCTTGCTCCCATTCTTCCCGCATTCTTTGTCGTAGGTACTCACCTTGCCATTTTACGGCAGGAACTGTGAAAAGCTGTAAGGGAGGTCAACAGCCCATCTCCACAACCAGAGGACCCTGACCGGGCCCTCGGTCTCGGACTCGAAGAAGATCCGGACATATTCGTGGAGCTAATAGACAGGTAGTTCTATCAATTGAGCTGTGATGATGCCATGGTGGCCATTACGGCCGACTATCCTGGACTGCTCCCTGCGTTGCACGTAAGAAAAACCAAAATCCGAACTCCAAAAACTAGGATCCCCTCTTAGACACTTAACCTACCATATACATATGGTGTTTTACAGGGAAGGCATTCAAGACGCCATGCCGAACCTGCAGCAACTCGCCAACAAGAGGCACCGAGGCTGGGTAGGCCAAAAAGGAAGGCGGTCAGGACAGAGACGCTGGCGCAGAGGTATGACAAAAAAACCCCGCTCTGTGGTTGTTGTCTTTCTCAAAATGTAATGACGTCCATGTTTCTTTAATAGAAAAAACGCTCGCCGGAATATGTCCGGAGAGGTTTCTGATCACGCTTCCACTAGTCGGGCTCCAGGGCCGGACATAGAGGCGGAAGCCGACATGGGGTGGACGCCGGATACTCCTCCTACAGAGGATGCGGATAGACTGTCCGCTACAAATTCAGAAGTGGAGAGTGCCATGAATCATAGGCATCGTCGGGCCGTACTCCGTGAAGCTTGCTTCTCACAAGAGGCATTTGATGCCTTCTATTCTGGAGACGCGTACCTCCGTGCTGCTCAAAATGGTCAAGCCAGAACCATGGACCAGTATGTGAGGGATGTACAGGTAAGCAAATATGAAGATTATATGTATCAATAGCCCCTGAGACTTGAAACACTTGACGCAACTGATTTAAGGATCATTATTTGTGTAGGTTCTTACGGAGAAGAATTCCCAACTATCTCAAGAGCTGGACGAGTGCAGGGCCTAGCTGGAAGCCGCTGTTGCCGCATTGAAGGAGTCCAAAAAGGCCCCCCTGGTAACTTTTGTATATTGCAAAGAATATCAGTACCAGGTAGTATGCGGCGTATATGCACACCTAACAATAGATGTTGCAGGTGGCCCTGGAGGGAATCCGGAGGCCGTGGAGGCGGATACGGCATGTGATGATCGACAGTGAAATGCTGGCGAGCGCATGCTGACGCGAGTCAGGCAGGAGAAAAATGATCTCCAAGATGCCAATATCCGGCTGGGCATGGAACTGAAGGATGTCCGAGCCTAGCTTGCAGACTCCATGAAGGAGAATAAACGGCTTCAGCGCGGCATTTTTAGTAAGTGCTTGAACGAACTTTTTACAGGAGTTTGGCGAAGAAGCCTGCTAACAGCGTTATGTCTGCAGGTATGCTAACGGGTCGTCCCGCAGAGGAGATGCCCGGGTCCTCGGGTGATCTTCTGCCAGAGCTCTCACAACTGCACGAACAAGTTCGGCAGGTGATGTAGAGTATTGCCCAAGCCTTGTGGTCGTCCACGTCCCCGCCAGGAGGCATGGGGGAGCTTATAGAGAAGCTCAAGGGAGTGCGGCAGCGCTTCCGATTATGGAAGATATTGGCCTGCCGACAAGGTGCACGGGAAGCCTGGGGTATGGTGAAGACACGATATACCAAGGCTGACCCAAACCACATGGCCAGGGTCAGACCTGTTGGGCCCGATGGGAAAGAGATCCCCGTCAGTTTAGTGTATGATCAAGTAGAATTAGCCGCAAAGTATTCCCAACATGATTGTAGGCTAGACAGCCTGTTGGATGGTATAGAAGAAGAATTTAATCAGTCTTAGTGACCGTGTACTTCAAGTGACATATGTAATGTCCCTAGCCGGATTGTAAATCATTTGTCATGGAGGACCTTTTCGCTTCGACCTCTGGAACCGATAGTCCGGAGTGTATCCGAATACCCACTTGGTTATATAAAAACCAGGGTATGCATGGAAACCAGGCATAGGGGTCATAAGTGCTTGAACAGACAAGTACCCAACTAGCTATGTTATATTACATGGATTGTAAGAAACATCTTCCAGGGAGAATAGTTTCATTAAGGGTTCCTTTCCCTGGGTACGCATGCCCTAATGTGCATGTCCGAACTGTGAGACGCAGGCTGCAAATATCTGGGGGCATGTAGTAATTTAAATGAAAGTCATCTTTTATTCACCGACGGAATATTCCCTTAAGAACGCTAGCTTTCGGCTTCACCCAGTATGAGGTACACATCCGGCTGACCCGACAATAACAATCGCAGAGGTGCTCCCCTTATGCCTAGACGAATTAACGGGAACGTAGGGCATAAACACAAGAGCCAGGTGACCCAGCTTGGCCAAAACTGAAGTCATATAGATGCATATAATGGCGAAAAAAGGTACATGCGAAAGAATAACACATGTGCGGGGCATGAAGCCCAAAAATAATAATTAGATTAAGCCCAAAAACAATCTCTTTCACCAACGTTATAGGTTTTGGCCCGCACTTCTCTGCTTTGATACCTTCAAGCCTGTTGTTGATAGAATGCCGAACGGGCTTTTGCCACGTCGCGCTCCTCCTACAGGGCATCCAAACTGTCCTGACGATCGAGCTCGTCCTCTCTTTCTTCGTACATGCGCACTCGAGGTGAGTCATGAATTATGTTGCAAGGCGGCACCGCCTCAGCGCCATACACCATAAAAAACGGTGTGTACCCGGTAGTGTGATTCGGCGTGGTCCGCAGCCCCCATAGTACGGAGTTAAAATGAAAGAACATGACAAAACATTTGGAAAAACAAATGAGGTTAGCAGAAATGTAAAACTATCATTCATGTGGTGATACATCTCCAACGTATCTATAGTTTTTGATTGTTCCATGCTATTATATTATTTGTTTTGGATGTTTTGTATGCATTAATATGCTATTTTGTATTATTTTTGGGACTAACCTATTAACCTAGAGCCCAGTGCCAGTTTCTGTTTTTCCTTGTTTATGAGTTTTGTAGAAAAGGAATACCAAACGGAGTCCAAACGAGCTGAAATTTTACGGTGATTTTTTATGGACCGGAAGAAGCCCCCGAAGCAAAAGAATTGGGCCTCAAGAGTCCCGCGTCAACGACAAGGGTGGAGGGCGCGCCCCCTGCCTTGTCACTGACTCATGGACCCCTCCTGACGTGAAATCGACGCCAAAAATTGCTATAAATCCACAAACCCCCAAAAAGAAACCTAGATCAGGAGTTCCGCCGCCACAAGCCTTTGTAGACACAAAAAACCAATCGAGAGCTCGTTCTGGCACCCTGCCGGAGGGGGAAAGCATCACGAGTGGCCATCTTCATCATCCTGGCGGTCTCCAAGACAAGGAGGGAGTAGTTCACCCTCGGGGCTGAGGGTATGTACCCGTAGCTATGTGTTTGATCTCTCTCCCTTGTGTTCTTGATTTGGCACATTCTTGATGTACCGCGAGCTTTGTTACTATAGCTGAATCATATGGTGTTTCTCCCCCTCTATCTTCTTGTGGTGATTTGAGTTTTACCTTCGAGGTTTCACTATTATTGGATTGAATACTATTATGGATTTGAGAACACTTGATGTATGTCTTGCGTGGGATACCCGTGGTGACAATGAGGTATTCTATTGATTCACTTGATGTATGTTTTGGCACTCAACTCGCGGATTCCTGAGGTGACATTGGGGTAATCTATGCATAGGGGTTTATGTATGTTTTCGTTCTTATTTCTCCGATAGGAATCTTGGGGCACTCTTTGAGGTTCTTACTGTTGGATTGAATATTATGAATCAGAAGTTGTTTGATGCATATCGTATAATTGACCCTCGGGTACTTGTGGTGACAATGGAGTATCTAGGTGACATTAGGGTTGATTGATGTGTGTCATATGATGTTATTTTACTACGAACTCTAGGGCTGTTTGTGACACTTATAGGAATAGCCCAATGGACTGATTGGAAAGAATAACTTTGAGGTGCTTTCATACCCTACAAGAAATTTCATCTTATGTTCTCCACGATAGGAACTTTGGAGTGACTTTTGCCGCACATTGAGGGATTTCCATATGATCTAACTATGTTATCATTGTTGAGAGAACTTGTACTAGTGAAAGTATGAACCCTAGGCCTTGTTTTCAAGCATTGAATTATCGTTTTCGCTCACTTTTACTACTAGTTACCTTGCTGTTTTTATATTTTCAGATTACAGAACCTATATCTACCATCGATATTACACTTGTATCACCATCTCTTCGCCGAACTAGTGCACCTATACAATCTACCATTGTATTGGGTGTGTTGGGGGCACAAGAGACTCTTTGTTATTTGGTTGCAGGGTTGTTTGAGAGAGACCATCTTCATCCTATGCCTTGCACGGAGTGATAAACCTTAAGTCATCCACTTGAGGGAAATTTGCTACTGTCCTACAAAACTCTGCTCTTGGAGGCCCAACACGGGTCTACAAGAAGAATGTTGTGTAGTAGACATCATGTGGTGAGATAACCAACAAGTGTTTTCATCATTCTTATCATAAGAAAGGACAAGGGTGTAGTTCATGGTATGTAGGCATAATATGATAGTAGAACCAAAGATATTAAGCTCAATCAAACAAGCATGCATCACAAGTAAGATATAAAAATCTCCAAGATTAACAAGCATAGCATGGTTGCACTCACTACAAGTGAATATGAGAGATGCAACTATTGGAGACAAGAGACAATGATCAAGATAAATCATGTGATAGGCATGAACATATATGTCATCAACCCAATGAAACGAGCAAGAATATATCATGGGTTATGGGACAAAGCGAGTAATCATAGTGATCAAGTCATGCAAGCTAGTAGTGCGAAGATGCAACAAACTAGAGGTAATCATGGTCATCATGACATGTGGGAAAATAGGGAGTATACATAATGCACATGACATATCGCAAGCATGAAGACAAGATGTGAGTAATGTATTGGCAAGAAGTCCTATGTAAATAGCAATGGAAAATCATGACTCTCCCAACACAACAATCAACAATAGCATGTGGTAGGAGGTAAACATGGCAAGAGCAACAAGTATCTCCATCAAGCATGCAAATACACATAGGAGTAGTATAATGGTGAATCATGGGTAAATGCAAGCAAGGGTCACAATTGCATGGCAAAGGCATAGAAGGAAGCATAACATGCAAAGCGAACATGGTAAAATGGGCATAAGGTGACAACTGATATATAGCCCATAGTCGTGTGAGAACCAAGTAAAGGTAATGCGCTAAGTTCTTGCAGGAATGGAAAAGTGGTAAGGACAATCCACGGTATCCCAAATTGTCGTTGCTCTCAAGAGCTCGTTTTGTCAACTAATGGGATTGTGAGTTCGATGAGTGTTCGAAAGAACCTACGCATAACAAAGGCAAAGGAAAAAATGTGTGTGCGTGGTATATGTACACGTCATCCATTATGATGCACACGTGCATGTGTTGGTTAGCACAAACTAGCCAATGCTCAAATAAATGAGATGCATGATATAAAAACATGTCATCCATCATGATAGGTTAGTTGTTATGTATAGCATAATGGAGACTCAAATTGTCTAATGCATCACTAGCTATATCTAGAGCATTATTATGAATGGTATGCATATGGTTCACACTAGGGATGGAATCATGCAATACACAATAATTTTCATGGCATGGCATATGATATGAATTCACAAATTTTGTAAAGGTAGCATAGCAATATCATCGCAAGAGAAACAAAATGCAATAAGCATCATCTCGTCATCTATGCCATAAGTGCAAATGGGATTTATTTTAATGGGGCATGCATAGTTACTATGTTGAGATTGTTATGACGCAATATGGGAGATCTCACTCATAGGATATGACAAGTTTAATGGATTGTCAAACATGACGTGACCGATAGAATTTTCACATGATATCCTATGGAGCATAGGATCACAACTAGGCAATTCAACATGCTCATCATCATATACATCATAAATGGGTGGAACATCTAAGCATGTAGAAGATATAGTATGTGGTGAATCCATAAGGTGATCAACATCATACAAGAAATCGATGTCAAGATAGTCCACTAGTTGACAGTTGAAGTACCATCACCTATGTTACCTTTAGAGCTCTGCTGATGTTTTGTAGCTGAGGTGGTAAAAATTGACGCTTGGTTAATAGCTTCATTAACTTGATGGTACTATGTGGAGGGTGCATCATCGTCCACCATGGCCATTAGTTTGTCCATTGGAGGTATGGACACATCAAGGATTGGCACTTCATCTTGTAGGAGATCTAGCACCAAAGAAAGAAACACACTCGGAGTAGAGGTTAAGTCATTAGAAATCATACACTACAAAAAAAGACACATCCGTGACATTTTGGCCTGAACGAAATGTTTTTCTGTCATGCTTATGACACTTCTATGACGATAATTGTGACAAAACCACGTATCATCATAGATGTGCCGGGCTCCTACTTCTATGACAAAACTCATGATAGAAAATGGGATTTTCATCGTGGGTGGGTCGGGGACGCACCTGCATGACATTCTTTGGGCCGTACATGAAGGGAAAAATCGTGGTAGAAGCGAGGGCGAGGAAAATTTCGGGGAGTTCCCGGTTACGGTGGGTGGTCGGGGCGGAGCGATGCACAGAGGTTTGTGTGTTTCTCTCGTACACGTACGCGCTTATGTGCGAGGTGTTGGGATATAACTGAACCCAAGCGAGGCATTCGCTTACTGAACCCCAGCGATTGCACTACCTACGTTACTAAACCCGAGCGGTCGATCTCTTCGCTGTTAATTGAACCTGAGCGATTCCTTTGCTACTACTGCTAACTGAAGCCGATCCAACTTGCTGCCTCTTGATGAACAGTGACCATTGTTGGGGGTTGGATGAACAGTTCCCGGTGGGGGTTGGATGAACAGTACCCCGTGGTAGTAGAGGCCGTTGCTGCTGGATGAACGGGACCCCGATCGAGGAGGCCGCCACACCCGAGCCGGTTGGGTGTGGATGAACAGGACCTCGTGGAGGCTCCATGAACGGTAGCCTATGGAGGCTGGATGAACAGTAGCCCATGGATGAACAGTAGCCCATGCATGAACAGTAGCTGGTGGAGGTAGGAGGAAGGTCGCAGTGGATGAACAGTAGCAGGTGGAGGCTGGAGGAAGTCGACGGTGGATGAACAGTAGCCCGTCGAGGCTGGAGTGAGGCAGTAGATGGTGGATGAATAGTAGCTCGTGGAGTCCCGTTTTGCGGTACGCCACACCCCTCCCGATGAGCAGGACCCCATTTTGATCGTAGGCGCTCAAATACAAGTTCATTTCCTCCGCCTTGCGGTACGCCACACCCCTCCCGTCAACAACACCCTGTTTCGACCATACACTACTAGGAAAACCCTTACCGGTAGTGCTGGTTTTTTGGCAATTAGTAGCGCGGGCAGGCATGCTACTGCTACTGCCCTACATCTATTTTCTAGCAGTAGCACTTGTTTGAACCAGCGCTACTGCTATCTGTATCTAGCAGTAGCGCGCCTCTATCCATCGCTACTGCTAGTACTAGTATCGTGTCCCTTAAAAACGCTACTCGTAAGCAGCGCTGCTACTACTCCAATAGCCCACGCTACTGCTAGTATTTTTTTATGTTGCTGTATTCGTATTTTTTTCAGGTTTTATACAGTTACAACATACACATACACTGGAACTATATGAAAAAGGAATGTCTCATCATCATCATCGAAGTGGTACAACATAGTCTCATCATATCAACATAGTCTCAACACAAATGATGCCGATCTCATCATCATCTCGAAATAGTGATACAAGTTAATGATCACATGTCTCTTACATTGTCACCATAGACACATGTTTCATCATCTACCTAAACTAATACATACATGATAAGAGCAATCATGATGATCAAAAGCGGTATGATGTAGTAGTTTTTGCAGCGGCGCTGGTTCTGAATCCCCTGTTGTGCTATGAATCTCAAGTAACTAGCTTCGGCTTCCGCTCTGCTATCAAACCCTTTCTGGCTTCCGCCGAAGAAGCCAGAGACTTGGGCCTGACACTCTGGCCACTCATCATACACACCCGGAACATGCCCTACATACACGGCATACCACTTCCTCGCCATCGTTGATCTATATACCTGTCAGAGATGCACATATATATACCATGAAGCGAATTCAACAAAATAATTATGAAATAGAAGCAACATATATAGTAAACATAGTTAACAAATTTCATCGTACCGAAGGTAATTAACTAGAGCGCGGCACAATACATCTAATAGTTTCGTCATACTGAGAGATTCGAAGTTTCGTCGTACAGAAAGTAACAAGTAACTAAACAGACACATTGTTTTTAAGTAGTGCACTCTTCCCATCTGTCCATATCCGGAAGGGTGCACCCAAGCTTAGTGAAAGGCATCATGTCCTGACGCTGTAGGGCAATGCGGGTTCGGACATCAGCTCGCGATATTGGGCCGCTGTAGAACATCCCATTCTCTTCGAGGGCATCTTTGATGATGATGGACGCAATTTCTTGTTGGATCCGGTAGAAATCATTTCGAAGTCGATTATCCGGCACGACTCCAAAGCCTTCGGCCCATCTCTGGATATGGGTATCGGATAAAGATTTCATGCAAAGTGATTGCACATCCCTTCTGTACTCCATCATTAGATGGATGACGTAGAATCCATCATTCTCACTTATTGCCAGTTGCTGGATGCAACAGAAATCAGTCTTGTGGATGAAACAAAGCCCGGCCTTATTTGTTTTTTTGCATTGGATGTAGCCACCCCGCATGCTGAAGCCCAGCATAGCTCTGTCCAGAACATACTTTATGTGTGTGTAATATTTCTTCCGTATGTTCTTCGACGAGTCCAAATATAGAGCGCAGGAGTAACGCGAGTAAAGAACAATGAGAACGGCACGACACCCCCCGCTGTGCAAAATACACGATCAAGTTTAGCCTCCATGCGTGCAAAGTAACTATTGAAATGCACGAAAGGATGTATGTGTTATAGTGCTATCCGCGGATGACTTACCTAGGATGATAAGGTAGGAGAATCGTTTCTTTGTCCTTATTGCTGAGCAAGAATTCTTCGATGTACTGACTCGCATATTGACGGTTGGCATGATTGATTGACAAGAAGCCCTCATGCATTTAGTATGGGTCCGCGACTGCAAGACCGGTTACTTGCTCTCTCCTAACGATTTAGTTCATGTGCAGTGCATACAGGCAGACGGAGGTAAAATCGAGTGTCCTCATTTGAAACATCTTGAAGATGTAATCAAACCTCAGGAAGAAGAGGTCCGCGGGGCATGTGTGGACATACATCTTGCAACTGCTCGGCACATGAACCATATAAAGTGGGTATCCTGGATCATCCGAGGCGAGGAGGCTTCTCTCTGTCGAAAGCACATGGTCATGGAGTCTCGTGAGATCCCCTTCTATGGCAGCTAGTGCATTTGCCGGTACCATTGGTTTCCCACGACATGGATTAATGGTGCATGTTTCATCGGTACACGGTTAACCTTGGTCGAAGGCGGCTGGCTGCTAGAACCAACATTGCCAGCTTTATTGGATTTTCTCGCCGCCGGTCTCTTCCTCTACTTCTTCTTCGGCTCAGGTGCTGGTGGGTCTGTTAGACCCTCCTTGAGCACCACCCCTAGTGTTGTCGGGCTCAGCTTTGGATGACTCTGGCTCATCAGTTGAGCTTGGGTGGAGCCGGCATCTGGAGGCGTGTCCTGCGAGGATTGCATGAACAAAGACTTCTTGCACTCCCGAGGATGTTCCGGCTCTGGTACATGCATCTCATATTCATATGGTTGACTCATTGTTACTTCATAGTTAAAGGCAGTATTGAAATACTGGTTAGGGTCATCGCCGGCGTCCTCCATGTCATGATACCTATCCTCTTCCATGGGGCAGATGGCATCATCTGCCAGCGAAACGGTTGGCCCCCCTTCCTCATGTCTCTCGATCTCAGCAAGCAGCACAGACGATGGTTGTACTTGTGTAGGTGGTGTTGTGGTCATACCTTCCTGAGGTCCCGTTGGTGTGCTCCCGGCCAACTCGACACGAAGAAGATTTTTTGGCCACAGGATCGGCCAATTTTTGCATTGCCAAAGCTGCGTGGTGGTCTTGTCATCCTCTCCATCGGTTTGTATCGGACGAGGAAGACCCTCGTAGCCTGCTTTCACACTCGCCACGGAGACCCTTAAGGCATTATCAGGCATCTGCCCGCGGTGAAACAATCGATCCTTAGGCTTCACTATAGTACCCTTCCCCACATCCACCAACCCGCCCTTCATGTTGTAAAGGAGGGTGCATGGAGTGGAGTCGGCCTACAAAGACATATACGTGCGGCATCAGAGATCCAAAAAGAACGGAAATTGAAGATTAATTAATTAGTTGAGTTGATGAAGGTGCGACGACGCGTATTTACTGTGAGGGCGTCGAGCTCAGCCAATGTCGACGTCCCGACATTCAAGCCAGAGATGGAGCTAGGGCTGCTGTGAGAGCTGGGTGCAGGAGTAGGTGCTGGAGGAGGTGCAGGTGCGGTTGCCATACTAGGTATGGGTATGGGTCCGGTGTTCATTGAGTTGCTCCCGGTGAAGCTGGGCATGGGAAATTCACTTGGTGGCGCGTTTGGATTTTGTTGCACCCATGTGACCACTGCTGGAATCAAGCTTGTAAAGGCAGCCACCATATCAGATCTACAGGCAGCGATTATCACAGCTTTGGTCTCAGCTTTTGCTTTCTGCATCGCCCGTGCCACCTTCTTGTCGATAGTCACTTGACTGAACTTCTTTCTCTGTCTTTTGGCCACAGGGTCCTTGTTATAATAGTACTTCCAAGTGGCCCCATCCCTGGCGCCATGCACACGTCCATATTGCAGCCGCTGGCCGGGCGGGTGTCCCATCATTATGTTCATGGCCCAGTTGAAAGGAGTGTCCCACTTGTACTTCGCCGACTACAGAGTCGACTGTGTCGACGAGTCGCTCTCGGCCGCAAGCTTGTGTTGCTCTCTCTGCAAAATGTACCGTGAATCATTTACGAATGCGACTAGAATGTAGTAGACTTCGTTGATCAGAACCTAACATGTAAGGTGGTAAAAAGAATAATTACCAGTAATCTCATGAATTGCATAGTCGGCCCGTCGATGAAAAAAAACCTTTTTCTTAGGGTCCCACGAGAATCGGGCCCTGATGAAGTCGTGCTCCAGCTGGTCGGTGAACTCAGCCAATGGGTCTGGGATCCCCTGACGTTCACGTTCTACGTCCTCCTTAGCCCACACGGGCCTCTTTCCCGTGTAACCATGACTTCCAAGGCGGTGGTTCCCCATGTTCTTTGCCTGCAGCTGCTTGCCTCTCTCCGACCTGGCCTTGGCAGCTTCTTTAGTGCAAGTCTCCATGAACCTTTCAAAGTCCTCTATCGTAATTTTCGGATTGTCTGCAACAATCTCGGCGTAGGTTTCATGGTCTACTTGAACCACCCTTTTCACCCTAGTTTTCCAAGCGCTCAATGCGTTGCTGAACTTCCCTAGGGCTTTGTTGTTGATTTTTTTTCATGCCCTCATCATCCCATGGGTTGACATTGTCATTCCGACTGGGGAACTGGAATCTTGCGTGCAACCTAGTTAGAAGCAGCTTCTTCAAATGTTCATCCTTCCGTATTTTTGTGGTGTTGATGTTAGAGGTATCCCGTAGGATGCATCCTAGTTGGTTGCCGTAACACGCTGCCACTTCTCGCGGCTCTATTGGCTCAAACTCGCCAGGGTGCACCACCATGACCACCATTCTTCTGGTGCAGAGCTCATTTGGGCGTCGTGTACTCTTTTCCTTCTGTCCCTCACTGGCTTGGGAGGTCCCACCTTCCGTGCTGTAGTTAGGAACATCATCAGCGCCAGTCTCAGTGCCGGTGTCGTTGGTGGCATCAGTGTCGGCGCCGGCACCACCACCATCGTCATCCGTCATGACAAGGTGGTCCGGACACCCAGCTTCCTATCTCTCCGATCCGCCAGAAAGTCGAGGTAGGCGTGTGCTTGACCTAATTGGGACTGAGAACCTCCGGCCTCATCGGTGTCGGTCATATTTCCTAGGGTTCAATGTCATAGTGGTTTAATTATCGAGCTTTATATAATAAAGTGAATAATGACCAAAAAAGTGACCTTTGTTTTACCGGAAATGTCGTTTCATTCCTGGAGCGACAAATCTCGAGCACTCGATATGTCCAACTTTGTAGCACAAGTCATGCCGAAATTCACGGAAAATTTCAGCATGACCTTTTCTAGAAAGTGCACATATAGAGCGCCTGAAATTTGTCGGAATGGAAATGAATCAACATTTCCTGCAAAACATAGGTCACTTCGCAATCGTATGCTCACTATCATTCTATAGTATCAAAACATTTCTGGAAAACAAGCAAAGTCTGGCACAACTACAACAGCACAACAATATAGGATGCTCACTATAGCAACACAACAACAACATGCACATGTACTCTCCTCTAGCATCTCCATGGACAGAGCTCTATATAGTGTGGGTTTTGGGATGCTCACTATCTGCTTGTAGAGGATGCGAGTGTGGTGTCAATGATCTTCGAGCAGTGTCGTCGAGCGGCACGTCGGTGATCTACCTGTGCGTCAAGCATTCACAACATCAATTATTGTAGACACACAAGATAAATTGTGGACCTACAATCTTCCTAATAAAATGCTCATTTTCATTTTATTTACTCTATCAACAAACTAAACACTCATTTTCATTTACTCTAGCAACAAAATCCAAATGGATAGCAACAATATGAATCATGAACCAATCTGTCGTTGCATTTCATTTTGACAGCAAGCATTTGAACATTCTAACAATAGGCATTTTAATAGCAATATGAACACCCTAAAAACAGACATTTGAACACTCTAACAACAGACATTTTAACACTCTAACAACATGCATTTTAACATGCATTTCAGAGAGCAAAGAGACCAAATTTGGTCAGCAAGCATTTGGACACCCCATGGATCAACATTTGGATAGCAAGCATTTGAAAAAAACAAGCATATGAAGTGGGACGGAATTGGCACACCTCGGAGTTGGGATCGAGGTCGGCGTCGCCGAGGCAGAGGGGGTGCGTCCTTCTCCTCCTCGTAGATCTGCAAAGAGAGACCAAATTTGGTCGGAGAGAGAGAGACAGAGACCTGCCGGCGGAGAGAAGATGGCGCCGGCCTATGGGGGGGACTGCTGGGGGGGGGGGCGGCAGGGGGGGGGGGGCCGGGCCGGGGTGGACCTAGCGCATGGGGCAGCATGGGTGGAGGGAGCGTCGGGGTGGCCAGTGGCCAGCATCGGGGTTGGGTGGGGCACGCATCGACGACGGTGTGGGAGGGAGCGGCGTCGGTGGTGGCCAGTGGCCGGCGTCGGGGTCAGGTGCGGCGCGCGTCGACGGCGGCGTGGGCGGGTGCGGCGTCGGCGGCCGGTGGTGTGGGAGCTCAGAGAAAGGGGATCGAGCGAGAGTGAGAGAGATGAAAGAGATAAGTGTGGCTCGATCGTGCTGTGTAGGCAACTTTAGCTATAGCGCTTGTTGGCAAAACGTGCTATAGCTAAGTTAGCTATAGCGCTTGTTCAGAAGAAACGCGCTACTGCTAGTTTTTTTAATTTTTTTTCTTTTTCTTAGCTATAGCGCTTCCCAAGATAAAACGCGCTACTGCTAATTTTTTTTCTTTTTCTTTTTTTATTTTTCTTTTTATTTTTATTTTCCTTGCATTTCATTTTCTACAACTTATTAGTTCCTTTTTCCTTTTCGTTTCATTTCATTTTGTAAAACTTCCTTTCTTTTTCTTTTTCTTTCATTTGCACTTTTCTTTTTCTTATCTTTCTTTTGCACTTTCCTTCCTTTAATTTGTTCTGTCGTTAGAGCAATACCACTGTTACCCTCCGGATAATAATTAGTATAATATATATTACATGATTTGACCGCTAACACCGGTATACAAAAAAGACACACACAAAATTTGGGGATTAGTTTGTCAGCTTGGGCGACGACGACGCTTTAGACTGATCTTCCTCCCTCTTTTGTTCATTGTCGAATAATTGAGCCCATGGTCGTGACTTTTCCTTCTCCAGGGATTATGGTCTTTTGTAGGTAATGTAGTCTTCATTCTTCTTTTGACATATGTTTCATCGTCATCAGCATCATCTTCCCTCATCGGATCACCGTACTGGTCATAGTCTTCCTCGTTGGCGACTCCATCCATTCCGGCGATGCTCCTTTTGCTTCTCCTCACGACAACACGGCTGGGATTGATCGGATCAGTTATGAAGAAACATTGTGTCACGTGTTTAGCGTGTACCCATGGCTCATTTTTGGCGATGGCGTTGATGGTACCGCTATCATCGGAGTCGAGTATACACATGGTAGTGAAATGTCGGTTTTCTCTGTGTACATTTTTAGCCCATCTGACACGGAACATCGTCGCGCTATGCAATCCAGAGTAGTTAAGCTCCCATATCTCTTCGACCCTTCCGTAATATCTTTCAATTACATTCCCGGTCATGGCTTCCATCGTCACCCCTGAGTTTTGGTCATCACTGTTTATATCTTTCTCCTCCGTGTAGAATGTGTATCCGTTGATATCATATGCTTGATAAGTCGCGAGGTTGGTCGAGGGGCCATGTGCTAAGGCGTATATGAGTGTTCCGTTCGGACAACCCTCTTCCGGGGGATTAGCCAAAACTCGCTCTTTGAACCAACGCACGAAAGTGGAGTTGTGCTCTCTAATAACTTCAGCGTCCGTCCTGTGCACCCCACGGTCACGGTATTTCTTTGCGATGGTCTCTTTGTGCAGTGTCACGAAATCTTCTAGCACATCTAGTTGTTGTAGCACTACTAAGTTTGCCCTGTCAATGTCGTTTTGTCGGCCCGAGCGTAACACATTCAAATCCCTATGACCGTTGGTGTGACCTTCGCCTTCGAGCCTTCCACAGTGCTTGTTGACGGGAAAACCAACAACACGGTCTTTGGTCAGATAACTCTCACAGAAAGAGATGCACTCTTTGGTCAAATATCCCTGGGCTATGCTTCCATCTGGACGGGACATGTTACAAACGAATCCTTTGATGACCCCATTCATCCTCTCGAACGGCATCATGCTATGCAGGAATGTCGGCCCTAGGTCGATGATGTCGTCCACGATGTGGACACATAGATGCACCATGTCATCAAAGTACGCGGGCGGGAAGTACATCTCTAGCTCATTCAGTATGACAATGATCTCTTCCTGTAGCCTATGGAGTTTCTTCACACTGATCGACTTTCAAGAGATAGCATCAAAAAAGTGGCATAGGTCAGTAAGCGTCTCAAGCACATGTGTGTCCATAATCCCTCTAATTGCAACCGGGAGTAACTGCATCATCATCACATGACAATCGTGAGACTTCATCCCACTGAACCTTTTTTTTCTTAGTGTCCAGATATCTTCTTATCTTCCCACAGTATCCGAAACTAACTTTGATTTTGGCAAGGCACTTGAACAATTGATCGACCTCCTTCGGATCTAAGGTGAAGCAAGAGGGGGGGCAATATTGTTCTTCCTTCTTGTTTACTTTTTTGCCCCTATCTTCCGTCTCCGTCTCCGTCTCCTCTGACGACCTTTTACTGGGCATTTGGAGATCTTTCCTGATTTTCAAAAATTCCAAGTATTTTCTTGCCTTCGGCCCATCCTTGGTCCTCTCCGCCATGTTCATCAATGTTCCAAGCAAACTCTCAAGGATATTTTTTGTGATATGCATTTGATCAAGGATATGAGGCGTGTCGAGTATGGGCCAGTATTCCAAGTCCCAGAAAACAGATCTCGTCTTCCATACCTTCAGCAGGGGCTCTGGCGCCTTTTTCTTCATCTTTCCCGGCGAGGGGCACTCTTTCCAGTTCTTCAATAACTCATATATTTCTGCACCTCTACGCTTACGTGGAGGACCTCGATGCTCAGCCTTACCATTGAATAGATCTCCACGCTTTCTCCATGGGTCATCCTTCTCGAGCCATCTTCGATGCCCCATGTACACGATTTTCGAAGACCCGCCATCTTCCGATAGCTGCAGAGAAGTTGTATCATCCATGCACCTCGTGCATCCGCAATATCCGTGGCACACCTGGCCGGAGAGATAGCCGAAACCGAGATAGTCCTGGACCGTCGTGATCAGCGCGGCTCTCATGTAGAAATACTCTCCTTTGCTTGCATCCCATGTCTTGGCTGGCGTTGTCCATAAGGTCTGTAACTCCTCTTTCAGTAACCCAAGATACATATTTATATCATTTCCCGGTTGTCTCGGCCCTTGAATAAGCATAGCCATGGTATGTATTTTTCCTTCATGCACAACCAGGGGGAGGTTGTACATCCATACAAACACGGGCCATGTGCTATGATTGGTGTTCTGGTTGCCAAATGGATTCATACCATCACTACTAGTGCCAAGCACGATGTTCCTTGGATCATTTGCGAAAAATCAAATTCAGCATTTAATGCTCTCCACTAGCTAGCATCTACGAGGTTTCTCAGCTTAGGCTCATCTCCGTCATCTGGCTTCACCCTCTCCGCGTGCCAGCGCATAAGCTTTGCTTCCTTAGGATCTATGAAATACCGCTATAGACGCGGAGTGATCGGAAAGTACCATATAACTTTCTATGGAGCTTTCTTTCCGGCCTTTTTATATCGTGAAGCATTGCACTTTGGACAGATGGTTTTTTCAGCGTGCTCGTTCCGATATATGATGCAATCATTCATGCATGTGTGATATCTAATATGTGGCAGATCAAGAGGGCACATGATTTTCTTTGCCTCCTCGACACTAGTAGGACACAGGCTTCCCGCGGGAAGAACCTTCTTTAGGTACTTCAGAAGCTCATCCAGGCTTGTATCTGTCCATTTGTTTTTTGCCTTCATCTTTAGAAGTTCTAGTGTGAAACTCAAGCGGGTCACCTCGGGATTATTGCAACCATCATACAAAGGTGTCATCGAGTCTACCTCTAGTTGCGCCAGTTTGGCCTCCTCTCTAGAAGCAGCTTTGTCGCTAGTCGTCTTCTTGCGAAGCAGGTCTCGAACATGCGGTTCCCGCATGGCTGAACTTAGTAGCGACGAATACGGTGGCGTGTCCGCGTCTTCTCCGCCTTGAACTGCCTCTTCGCCATTTACATTTCCGAGGCCGTCTTCCTCTTCGGGCACATAATCGGTCATCTCTTCGTCTAGTGGCCCCATGTCGTTATTTCCTGCCCCGTCGACGTCCTCATCATCATCATCATCATCATCATCATCATCATAATGATCATCTTCACTTATCCACCGAGTATGGCCATGCATGAAACCATGCATGAGCTGGTGCGCCTTGAATGTGCCACCCTCAAAGGGGTCGAGCCTGAGAATTCCTTTGCATTTTTGACACAGACATAAAACATCCTTCAGTCTTTTTTCATACATGTCGTCCACAGCGGATTGCCAGTATCTTTCCTCCGTTCTACGGTATGCCAGGCCCCGTTTCGACTGTTCCATCCAAGCCGGTTGGCTCCCAATGAACACGATGCATTTCTGACCCAGTCTGTTGCCTCTCGATGAACAAGACATTTCTCCATTCCGACCCAGCTGGTTGGCTGCCGATGTATAGGACGCGTTGCTGCAGTCCGTTGCCTCTCCATGTACATGAGCCCTGTCCGTACGTATGCGTGAGTAGGCATTCAAGACCCCGCCCGTACGTACGTACGTGGCCGTATTTTTTGGCATCTGGTTGTACGTATGTGTACACAATTTTGACTGGACTGCCTAAACTGCTATGTCGGGGGCTCTACTACTACACGTGCTGCTGCTTGCTCGGCCACAGTTCATCATTGCAGAGAGACCGATCGACTAGTATTTACGTACATGTTTGTGACCAGACAGACAATGCTACGTACACTTCAAGTAGGTGGGTCCTAGCTGTCAGGATAAGGACGCACTTCCTTGCATGCAAAGATATAGGTGGTGGGTCCTGGCTGTCGGGGGGAGGAATCATTTTTATTTTGCGAGTAATAAGGAGGCACTTTCTTGCATTTGAAGATGCAGCTGGTGGGTCCAGCTGTTAGCCTTACAGCCTAAAGTCCTCTTCTGATTACTGTCGTTCGTTGACCTCATTGACCACGAGGCACCGAGAGCATCAAGGTGGTGAACGATAGTGAGGCCTAGGAAGAGAACGGTGCGGAGCCAGAGAAGACGAGGCAGGTGGATGCCCATGCGGAGGGGAGTACGAGGGTTCACTGGTTTAGCTGCGACGTAAGGCTGCTATCGCCGGAGAATAATAGGGGGTGTGGGCGAGTAGAGGGATGGCATGGCCAGTGGTGGCAGCACAGCCGACCATGGGAGGCAGTAGCAGGCAGTCCAACCAACGCTGTTTTCAGCGGCTGGAGCAAGAAAATTAGAGATTGAAGAAATAGCGTGGCCGTTGGATGTTAATCCAACGGTCACTGCTGCTAGAATTGTTTGTTGACTAGGTTAAAAAAGCCCTGTGTACGTGTCAACTTAGTAGGCCCACAGTCAGCCTCCAAATCAGGTGGGTCCGAGCTAGCAGGGGAGGAATCATTTTTCTTGCGCGTAATAAGAGCCACTTCCTTCCGTGTGAAGATGTAGCTCGTGGGTCCCAGCTGTCATGTGCGACTTTTTTCACGTAATAAGAATGAACATCCTTGCGTGCAAAGATTGTAGATGGTGGGTCCAACCTGTTAGGGGGAGGAATCGTTTATTCCCGCATAATAAGGAGGCACTAGCTTGCTTGCGAAGATGTAGCTGGTGGTTCCCAGTTGTTAGACTCTCGACATACTCCATGCCGGCTCTCATTATTGACCACGCATCGTCGAGTGGACCACAACAGAGGACGACGGCGAGGCCTAAGATGGGAACGATCTGGAGTCATGGAACAAGGGGCACTGGAGTCCCTGGCGGAGGGGAGTACGAGGGACTAGTTCGGCTGCCGGGTGAGGCTGCCTTCACCGGAGAATAGCAGAAGGTGTGGGAGAGTACAAGTATGACCTAGCCACTGTTAGGATTAGGATGGGGCGGCGAGGCCCGCGTGGTAGCACAGCCGGCCACGGGAGGCAGATGTCGACGCTCTAGCCGGTGATGGTTTTGGCGGCTGGAGCAAGAGCAACTAGATTAGATACTGAAGAAGCAAGATCACCGCTGGATGTCAATCTAATGACTACAGATGTCGGAATTGTTTGTTGGCCATTTGTTTTAGACCATTAAATCGTTTTGTTCACTAAATGGACAACACCTTTCACAGGCTTCGTCTAGTGGGCCAACAAAGTCAGCTTCGGAAGCTGTGGCGGAATGCAACCCATTTATTTAGGTTTTATAGCCCATTTAATTTTGTTTGCCAATACATCTATTTCCTGGGCATTGACTCAAAAAATAATCTATTTCCTGGGCTGGGTAAAAATAATAATGTCGATTTACTATTTATGATAATTTACAGCACATTTGATTATTTATTCAAGTACACCTATTTTATTGGGTTGGGTGAAAAATAATATTGCGTACATGTAGCCCATTTATCATTTCTGATAATTTACAAGCCATTTGATTTTAGTAGAAATGGACCCATTTTCTGGGATGGGTGAAAAAACAATGATGGTCTGGACTGAGCATTTTGTATAAAAAATAATATTGAGAGAGGAATATTATTAAAAAATTAAGTTGGCTTGGTAATTTTATAATATAAAAAAGGAACTAAGTTGTGCATTTTATTAAAAGAAACATAGGCTAGGCTGCGCTTATTTTAGGATCTTGGGTACAACTGTCATCCTAGTTGCATTGCTGATGTTCAACGAAAAAGGCATGTGTAGTATAGTACAACTTTACATGGCTACTCAACCCACATTCACCAACACCTGAAAAGGCCCAAACAAGGCTTCTGTACAACTTTTTGAAGTCACTAAGCTCAGTTAATAACTTAAGAAAAAGTTAGAGTACAGTGGAACCTAATTAAAAGTTGTCACGAGCGAAGAAATAATTCAACGGTCCCACTTGTGTCTATGTGAGAGAGAGACAGAGAGAGACCCATTGGTCGATGCTCGTAAATGCATCTTTCAGCCATATGCATTGTTGATGCTCGGTAAAAACTTATATAGTTGACACAATCATATAGAACATCATAGCACACTGAACTTGCATACAAAAATTTCACGCTGGCGGCACAATCAGGGTGGAAGCAATAGATCGCTACAGGTAGGGCTATGTTGAAACCAACAAACTCGTACATAACCGTTCATCGTATTTATCAATGACGGGCAAATATCTTGAATGATGTGCAAAGAAAATAGATAGACAACACAATAAATTCTGCTAGCACATTAAGTAGATGTACACCCCTTTCTAAAAAAAGTTCAAGTACAAAAATAGAATAGGTCACAATCAAATGTACTAGCACATAAGTTCTTCACACCGATAGCTCAGATGTAACTAGTATGTGAGAAGATTCAGTTGTTACCTCAAATTTTAGCACATCCAGGCAGCCAACCCTGTCTCTTCTTCCAAAGAATCAGTGGCCTCTGCCGCGCGATGGAGTAGGGCCTATGCCATCCATCGTTGCGAGCAACACGGGGAAAGTCTAACGTTGACTCCTGTAATGGACATCGTCGACGGACCCTGGCACTAGCAGCGGCGCCAGGACTTCGATTGATGGATTGACCACTTCTTCGACATGCATGAACACTCGATACAGGTACATACCTAACCTTGTCCACGACAGCCTTGGTGGCAAAGAATAGTACAACCCCGGTTGCTGCACCGATATCTCAACACCAATCACCTTCAGCATGGTGGACGGCTTCTTCATCCATGCCATAACTATCAGAGCCTAGCTGTCTAGAGGAACAAACATACTTACGAGCTCTCCTCCTAGGTCGTTGATAAGCTCATTCATGGACTCGCTGTTCCAAGCACATCGAGGCATGCAGCGGAAGGTAAGCTTTGTTAAAAAAATCAAGCTCAGAGGGCACAGAGCCCCATCTTGGGTGCCACCGATTAAAGCTCACCAGTGCGCCATCGTAGAACAAATGCCAGGAAGATTCAAACACACGACTGTGAAATGAAAGTTGTCTGAAACCTGACGAAGAAATCAGCCAGTGGCGGACAGACTTCGATGAGCAAGTCACTTATTTGGATGCCGAGCGCAATGCCAAGAGCTTTGACATGGTCGTCCAGTGAGATGGGATGTCGATTGCCATTTATGGTTACCATCAGCACTTTGCCGGCAAACTGGTCACCAAGCGCCGCCATGCCATTGTTGACCGACAGCACGCAGCGCCCGAAGGCAGGACGGACCTCAGGATCTCTAGCTTGGAGATCCGCATTTACCGGCAACATGATACTGTGCTTGAGTACAGGGAGTACGGGAGGGGGATTTGGGAAAACTGGAGTAGGAATCGAGATTCCAGAGGTAGGGGAAGGGCGAGAGATTGGGGATGAAAAGGTAGCATGAATTTCAAACACGCGCCAATATGCTCTCGGCGCACAAGCGCGCGAAAACACCGGTGGTGCCCACATGTCGGCCTAAGAGTCATTTTCTTTCTTATTTTTGAGCGCACGACCTGAGAGTTATAATTGACCTGTTTGGCATTGCATTACTACTCGGCCCATATTCAATGACACCTCACTGGCCCAAACAAGTGTACATCATCGAAAAGACACTGAGCTCAAATTATAACTTAAAAAAAGGAGATATACTCTGAACACTAGAGAATGGTGATGCCCTCATTTAGCCCACCAGTAGTTCGAGACAATAAACAGTTCAAAACAATGATATATACAACATTCAAACACTGACTAGTGACTACTACTAACATAAACAGCAAGCCATGATTGTTCATAAGAAGTCTTGCTACACCACCAAAACGCACCCATCTACAGTGCTCAGACTCTTGTGATCCAGAAGAGAATGACATTCTAAATAGAGGCGACTATTACATAGTAAGTGTGACATAGACGAGGATAACAAAAGAGAGAACTACCCATCCAGAACAAGCACCAAAGACAACAAGTCATTTGAAGAAGGATGATCCAACACCATCATAATTTGCAGCCCCGCTTCAGCCACCAGTGATTCGGAGACACCAAAACTCCACCCTTTTGATGCAACATCCCAATTACCTGTCAACTTGAAGGCTTGAACCACATCACTTCCTATCGGACTTGAGACATCCAAGGATCAAAGTTAATCCAGATGCCTTTATCATTCTACCTTCTTTTGGCTGTAGGCTATATCGTTGACAATTAGGGGAGTCTGCTCCCAAAGTCCTAGGGCTCACCGTGTAGACATAGCTTTCCCTAGAAAAAAGCCTCTCTTCCATCAAGGTCCTTGCCAATGGTGATCTCCTGGTTAATCGGATAATTGAGTTCGAGAAACAAAGAGTGTGAACCAAGGCTGTTTACCCGCCTCCAACTCAAAAATCCTGAAGGCCCCAACAAGCTGGTATCCTGCTCATAGACGTAACAGCCACTGCCTGGATACTCACACATTTCATGGTGCTTGTACATAGTGGGTTTTTTGCAATACTGGCTCATGTATGCGAATGATCATCAGTCTTTTGTCGTTGTATGATCGAGCGAGGAACCAGTTGTGCTTCCCTGTTTTTGGCAAAGGTGGTGTGATTACAAAGGGCAGTAATTGTAGGGACACTGCATCATATCAAAAAGGATGGGCATTTTTAATATAAGATCGGCATTGTTCAAAGCATGAGTAGGATAATGCAAGAAACATCATTGACCTATCCCTGTTGGAACTGATAGGAAAATACAGGGAGATGTATATTGGGTTCGAAAATATAGAAGTGACATGCATGGTTATACTCATGTTATCTCGCAATCGATTCTTCACACGAAAAAACCATGTCATGCATGTCATGTAATCATGTTCTGTCCTCACAAACAAATTCTTCAGGGAAACTAACATACCATGCATTGTTATATACTCATGTTGTGTGGGCAAAAATTTTGTGAGGATATTATTCTAGCCATTGATTGCTGAAGGGCGAATATAGGTATGTACACATGGTAAGCATTACAGGATTTCACTACTTCCAAATATAGAGTTCTCCATATGCACATTTAATTCCCTAATGTATGGTTAGATGAAACCTACAGTGTGATGCATGTTTCTACATCATGAAAATGAGGAAACTAACATGGCTATTGAACACACTCATATTTAGTACTCCCTCCATCCCAAAATAAGTGTCTCAACTTTGTACTAGCTCTAATATAAATTTGTACTAAGCTCAAGACACTTATTTTGGGATGGAGGGAGTAGTATATAGATTACTATAAAGTAAGGAAAATATACATATCTTCCTGACCGTTTGATTATTCAAGGGTACAAATTGGCTGCAATGACATGGTCACAATCACATGAATTAACTCATCCCAAATATAGTTGATTTACGACGTCTCTAATACATTGCCATAGTTCTACTCAAATTCTGCTCAAACAGGGATATGCCAATCATCAGAAAAAGTTCAAACAATGTCATGGCGTTATCATTAAAATCAGATGAAAACAACTTACACGTGCCATCCCAGCAATACGTGGTGCCATCTGCTTTGTTGATCGTGTAGATGATGCCATCGTGTTCAATAGCCTCACAGAAGTGTGTATCAGCTTTGATGATCCACTGCGAGGTGAGTCGTCTCCAGCTAAAGAAGGCACCGATGGAAAGATAGGCGAGTCCGCGGTCGAACAAGGCAATTATCTTGAAGTCTGCGTAATCCGCATATCGTGTGGGCACTTGGCAGATTACAATCTTCTGCAAAACAACGTCCGTCCAACTAACGTGGTAATCTAGATGACTTGGACCGCGATGGTAAAACCCTACATAATCCAACAGAGGAAGGATAATTTCATGGGAGTTGTGGAAGTTCACGAGCACCAACTTTTTCCCATTTCTCTGACGGCAGCCATCCAGTGGGAGTTCATGCCGACCTAGTACATACCTGCCAAGAAGTTTCGGGCGATGGTGATCGGATTGAAGTTGAGGGGCATGATGTACGGCGACCCACTACATACCTGTAAAGAAGTTTCGGCTAATGGAGGTTGGATTCAAGTCGAGGGGCATCATGTATGCCTCCATATCATGGTGAGCAAATCTCACTAGACTAGATAGCAGCAAGCAGGGTTTCTTGAAAAGTTGAGGCCTCACTTCGACGATGGCTGCGTGCATGTCCCTCGAGCATGCAGCCAGCCGCACGACGCTCAACATATCCATACACGAACAACGGAGGTCGAGGATGTCACTGGGGAGATTGCTCCAATCGCGACTCATATGGATGCTGCGCGGTTCGCGTTCGGCCATGGTGGAGTTTGGAAGGTGGGGTTTTTGTGGGCTTTATTATGAGGGAGAAGGCTCTCGATGTTGGAGCGGCTAGCGAGGGAATAGTGATACTGGAGGAGGCGAGCGAGGCGAGGGTACGTGGGGGCACAGTGAGATGATGAAGAGTGACCTCAGGATCTCTGGTGAGATGGAGATGGAGATGGAGTGGTGCTAGGGGAGAGGGAGACGAGGCGAGGCATGCTATACATCGGCAGTGACAGTGACTGCACAATGCACAGGGTGAGGCTGACTTTGGTAACCCGAACACGCTGCCTTGACTAGTGTCACCTCGGGCGCAGGGTCTTGTCACTTCACTGTGAGGACCAGATGAATAATATTTTGACCACCAAGTGTGTCATAGTTGTACTACTACTAGTAGTAACATACGGAGTAGTACTATATAGCGGAAATAGGTCTCCCGTGCTAGCATGCCTCTGGGTTCACTTAATCCTCCAAGTAGCATCCATATTGCAAGCAGAACCAAATTATTGTGCATGCGGAAGCGTGAAGAAGGGCCTTTTCTTTTTTAGGATAACCACATATTCCTTAACCAGAAAAGGTTGTGCCTCGCAGGCACGCGCCAATATCAATCTGAACCAGCTATGACACATTTTTTGTGTGCAAAGAGATGGATATGTTTGTATATCTATTCGTCCACCCAAGAGAGTTTTGCGTAGGTCCCACCTGTCAGGAGGGATGTAGAAATAAAAGTTTATCATAAATTGTTTCGCCATGGTGATTCAAAAGAGTGACCTCAACTAACCAGTGGCACATGTAGCGATAGAAGGATGGGCACGTACGCGGACATGGACCACTCCTCAGTATGCTACCCTCATAGTCTTTTCGTTTTGCTGGTTGGTCTACCTAGCCATCTAATCAACTCTCTGCATGCCACTTCTCCCATTTACTTCTCCATCGGGAACCGATTTTCCTCGGCTACTTCACCTCTCCGTCATTTGCATTCAAACCCCACTGGATTTACATCCTCCTGGAGTAATTCTGAAGCCCCTTTAAATAATCATCTTCTTCAGGTAGACTAACCATTCTTTGAACCATAGCCCTCTGGGCCAGCGGTTCCAAATGGCGAAAGAGATCCATATGCAGGTTTTTAGCATCAAACATGTCTTCATCGAAGGCTCGTCGAGCATAGTTGCCACCGTCACCGACCACCGAAGGGTTTCTCAGGAGTGGATCAACAACGTATCCAACTCCCTTCAAAAGGTGGAGATGACGGTCGTCGGTCTCAATGCAGAGTACACTGAACGTGCCACTGGGAAGATCCAACATGTCGTCGTCCTTCAGTTGTGCCTCAAAGATGAAGTTTTGGTGTATCACCTCATACACGCACCTTCCATACCAGGTGAGCTCCACGATTTCATGTCTCGGGAGGACATATACTTCTGTGGGGCAGCCATCAAAGGGTACAAAGAGAAGCTGGCGTCGTACAAACTTGACTTGAAAAACATCGCTGACCTGCAAACCAGAATTCATGTAGATGATTGAGATGAATAAACACCAACCCTATTCGACGTAGCAAATTTTGTGCTCAGAACAAATCTTTAGAAGGGTGATGAGACGCTAGGTCGAAATATGCTGCCCTTGACCTACGAGCGGATAAAATATGCTGCCCTTGATGCCTGAGTGGGTTTCGAGATAGCTGCAAGGTCGAAAGAGCCTATTGCAAAGCCGTCTCCCACAGAAAGTGAGAAGAAGAAGAAGAAGACGAAGAAGAAGAAGAAGAAGAAGAAGAGGAAGACGAAGAAGAAGAAGAAGAAGACCAGTAGCAGGGAATTATAGATGGATGAACTATTTCCTCTCTTGTAAAAATTATATTTCCTCTTTGTGTACATTGATACAGATGAACAATTTCGCTGGTGTGCATGTCTTTGGAACAAGTGTACTCTTTGTGCATTGATATAGGTCCGCTTGACTATCATGAACTATTTATCCGCCTAGTTTTCTCTACTACTACTCCTTGTAGTGAGCGGTATGCAATGCATGTGTCAGTAGACATGACAGCTTGTCTATGGAAGTTGAACCAAAACGACCATCATGTTTCTACCACTGCCACACGTGATTCCCATGACACGGCTCCAACCCACGGCACCACGTCTCCCGACATGCACCTCACCCCTCTCGGCCCCACTGCTCCTCCACCTTTGTGTGCATGACATGTGGGCCAGCTGAACTGCGGCGACCATCAAGTTTCTACCACAGCCACACACGATTCCCATGACGCCGCTCAAACCCATGACACCACACGTCCGCCGATCTGCGCCTCACCCCTCTCGGTCCCACCGTCCCTTTGCTTTTATGAGAATGACATGTGGGCCAGCCGCATTTAGGGTCCACATTTCATTGACTGAAAGGCAGGTCACTAAGCCGCTGAAGCTCGGTCCCGTGGGCCCCGAGAGGGAAATGTAACTCCTGCGCCAAGCCTTGTGGTGCTCCTGCAGTACGAACTCGTGCCAAACTCGGAATTGGTTTATTACTACTACCAATGTGTCGGCCCGTGCGTTGCAATGGATCCCAAGTAGTAGAATTATACTTGTTCACAACCTTGAAATATAAACACTCTAGTTTTGATATACATATATCAGTAAAAATAAATTATGCTTCACTGAAGACACATTCCTCGGGTTGTTTTGATGATGTGAGTGGCGTCTGTGGCTGGTTTCACATGGTCTGAGAAGAAAAATAGAAACGGAAGTAGCACAATATGTTGGAACATGTCGGAGGAAAGATGGCAGGAGTAGTACAACAAACATCACATGCGCACCATATTTTGAGAAGGGTTTAATGTAATTTGTGTGAAATGGGTCTGTGTGGATGTACGAGTTGTACATCCATATCATTGACATTCATGCACACAACAAACATTTGTGTGCACGATTTCACCCTATTTTCATATTCTGTTTGGGAGTGGATTTTATTTTTGTAATCAGAGCTCATTTTTGTAGTTGGTTTCAATTTAGACTATGCATGTATTATTGCAAGAGATAGATATAGAGAGAATATTTGTGTGACAAAGAGGGGGGGCGAGGGAAGCGATACCTAACGAGAGAGGGGCATATGTGTGTTCAAAAGAGTGTGTGTTGTAGAGAGAGGAGTGTCCGAAAGGGAGAGAGAGGGTGCGTGCATGTGCGTGTGTGTTAGAGAGAGAGAGAGGTGCGTGTAACATCGGGATCGACAAGGTTATGAGGTTGCGGATATGGGAGAGCGATAGTGTGTGTGTGTGTGATGAAGGGACACACAGACATCGTCTGTTTCCGTGTGAGAGAGCTGGATACACCTCGCAGCATGGCTGGCTACGGGTGGAAGGTTATGTGTGGTAGAAAGAGATAGTAGAGAGAGAGATGAATGCTTGTTTATTGCAAGGAGACCTAACTACATAGATGGGGGTAGCAATAAGAAGAAAATGGTGGTGTGCCTTTTTGTCATGGGATGGAAGAGAGACCAAGAGACACGCATCGTGTGGAGAGGTGTGTGTGTTTCAAGAGAGAGAGAGAGAGAGAGGTAGGCGTGGACTTGAATAATGAGATGGGTGCTCATGTGTATGTTATAACGAAGGAATTGCCTAGGTGGTAGTCTTATGATGGCGACCCAATCTTTCAATGAGAGTGGGGATAAGTATCGATTTGGTCGATTTTGACGTTGACAATCCAGCTATATCGTACTCGGTGATACAAATCAACAATTGTTACTAAACAAATCTTAGATGGACGATGATCTTGTCGTATGCACAAATCAACCTGAATAACGAGATGGAGTTCCTCCAAGCAACCAAAGAACCGGCTAGAACTAAGGTAATGCAATAATAATTGCCAATATGAATTAATTAAGGATAATGGTGGGGTTGCTGGTACTGAACAAAACACGGTAGTCCTACGCACACCCCGCAAATGCAAATTATAGCAAAGCAAAACAATTTGTACACAAAAACACGAGTTCTAACCTAGAAAAAGGGTAGTAGCCTAATTTATATCTATAGACTATATTACTATATTTTTAATTTGTATAGTTATATCTATTTCTATTCCACTCCCTCCGTTTGTAATTTACTCTGAACATACATAGCTTTGACTGCAGCCAAATTTCATATAGCTTGACCGAATTTGGTGAAAACAATATGAACATTCACACTAACAAATTTACACGGTGTGGAAATAAAAGCAATGGCGAATCAAATGATATATATTTTGTGGTGTATATGTTAATACTTTTTCCTACAAATTGTGAAAAGTATACAAAGTTTGACTTTAGAGAAACCCAATTTGCGGTATTATGTATTATATATTATATATTTATTATTTTTCCAGAGTCAATGTGTGTATTTGCACGTACACGATATAAACCGTTGACTGATGTTGATCCAATGGTCAAGGTGGCTGCGTTTCGGATCTACTATAACCTAATTGTACCCATACACGTTCTTCTCGAATGAGAAGCAAGACAGTGTGATCAATCCACACAAGAAGCTCTAAATAAGACCTCCATACGTGCCATGTGGCTTCATGGGTGCCCCCCACATCATATTATTCATACTATGTTGACTGAAAAAAGATAAATCACCCAAAACAAGATATTCCCATTTTTTGTTCCTACGATGCTATGTCGTGCACGTACCTAGTTGTATAATGGTAGTAGTATTACAAACTTCATAGTAGGAGTAGTACGGAGTGCTCCTACTCTATCAACGAGTCCCATATAACACCAAATTTCTTCGCCTTCGTGTTACATCTAGATCTTCCCCTCCCCGTTTGTTTTCCAACGCGACGGGTGGGGTGTGGTTTGCCGATAGTCGGTTTTCTCAACTGGAGTCCCACATGGAAGTGAAAATGCTAGGCTACACACCGTCCCGAGCTATGTGGCGTGCCAGACGGACCGTGGAGTACTCCCGATTCCCGAGCGTGTGGGGGTGCGACGAGAACACGGTAGGCCTTTTCCTTTTAAACACGTATAAATTGTAACATTTGGTTCTGCGCGTGATTGATAGATAGAAATAACAATTGGAAACACTAGGGCGGAGCTTTTCCCACCCGATAAGAAGGGTAGTAGCTAGGTTGGCGCATCGTCCATTTGGTCACATGCAGTCCCACATGTTGTAGTGATATAAAGCCTAGCCAATGCATGCTGACTGGGGGACCAGAACGATAGTGTGGTATGCGATGGGGAAGGGACATGCTTCATGAACGTCTTCCAGTTTCTCGTCTTGAACTTGCGAACATGACAGGCATGTTGCACGAGTAGTTTTGAATTTATAAGTTCGGTCACAGTTTTTGAATTTACGAGTAGTTCGTATGTCAGGACCCTGATCCTAAGTCACACCGATCTAGCCTGTAACACCTCATATCACTTTGCGGCCTCACGCACGGTATTCCCACGGGTGTCGCCTTACCATGGCCCGGAACCGTTGCGCCTTTTGGCTCACGTATATGATAGTGTTGCTAGCATCCATATGACAGAGAACCCGGGCCGTCATGACTAGTCGTGAACCCAAAGTGGCACTAACTTGCGGGGACAGGCATACATGAATCAACATCGAGCATGTCGGTCAACAGCATATGAATCCGGGCTGTAACAACCGAGCTAACAACACTCCGGTAAACCGGGCTGTAGCAGGCTAGCAGGACTCCGGATGTCTCCGCTTGACATTTCCCGGATGGGACAGACACAGGAACGGAGTGAATCACATGCCGGACAGTCTAAGTGTTCCGGAGGAGTAGTGCTGGGCTAGCAGGACTCCGGTAAACCGGGCTGTAGCGGACTACCAAGGCTTAGTGGAAGCACCAGACTACATTTCCCCGTAAGAGAGGCTACCAAGGATAGACAACTAGGTTGTCGGATCCCACACATACCAAGCATTTCAATAACATACACACAATATGCCCGATATGTGCAAATACAACATGGCATCACAACATGACTCTACAACTCAAAGTATTTATTCATTAGGCTCCGTAGAGCGAGATATTACAAACACGGGTCTCATGACCAAACATTCAGAGCATACAAGTCAAAGCACATGCGGATTCTTAACATGTCTGAGTACAGACATCTACAAATGAAAAAGGCTAAGAAGCCTAACTATCTACCAGATCCTGCCGAGGGCACAAGATCATAGCTGAGGTATCAAGCTAAACGTTGAAGACCACACGGAACTACTAGCGAGACTGAAGTCTCTCTGCAAAAACATAAAATAGGCAAACGTGAGTACAAATGTACACAGCAAGACTTACATCAGAACTAGCTACATATACATCAGTATCAACAAAGGGGGTGGTGGAGTTTGACTGCAGCAAGTCAGCTTTGACTGAGTGGCTATCCTAAACTATGACTGCAAGTAACTCTTTGAGGTGGCGCACACGAGTCCACATATTCACCATACCAATACACCACTATGGATCCGCTCCCATCTCCCTACGAGAACGTCATCCATAGCACTCACGCTTATCTTGCGAGTTTTAGAATATCCACTTTCACTTGTCTATGAACTGTATAGGTAACCAAGTAGTCCTTTACCGCGGACGAGGCTATTCGAATAGATGATGTTAACCCTGCAGAGGTGTACTTCTTCACACACGCTCTCACCACTTACCGCCGTTTACACGACATGTACTCGGCAACCTTCAAGCGGAAGCCCAACGAGGGTGTCGGCCACGGCCTACCTAAACACTCAAGTCTCTAGTCTAGGTTTATCACCTATCCAGGTTCCATCCACAGGGAGTCCGACCGAGGTTTCCACATACGGCCCCGAACGATGTGTACAGGGCTCCCGAGACACCAAACGAGCGACTCGGTACACTGTGCCACGGTGTATCTACCGCATCATAGCCCACCCCTAGAGTCAGCGCTACGCACGGCCGCCAACACATATCCTATAAACACCAGAAACTAGTTGCAACTCCTAGACAGAGGACTAGGGTGGTTAAGAAGCCGAGAGGGTCCATTGGTTTCGGGCCCAATGCATGGTAGTAACTGATTCTTAAATCACACATATAGATCTCGGTGCTTAAGGACGGTTCCAATGAAACAAACCACCATGTACTCCTACATGACCTCTCATCGATACCTTTACCAAATCGTGTTCAACACACTTAGCTCACACACAGTAGGACATGTTCACAACTTTCCAATTCATCCCCGAGGAATCAGACCTGACACAACTCTAAGTAATAGCAGGCATGACAAAAAGCATGAATGAGTAGGCACATCAGGGCTCAAACAACTCCTACTCATGCTAGTGGGTTTCCTCTATTTACTGTTGCAATGACAGGTCATGCAGAGGAAAGGGGTTCAACTACTGCATCATGCAACAGTTGAATCGTTGTTGTCCTAATGAAGTAAAAGAGAGCGGGAGCGAGAGAGTGGGATTGTATCGGAATGAACAAGGGGGTTTTGCTTGCCTGGCACTTCTGAAGATAGTATAGTTCTTCATCGGTGTCATCGAACTCATCGTCGAAAGCACGTCTATCGAGAGGGGACAAATACTGGCAACAGAGAAGGAAAACACAATCCACGCAATGCACGATATGATGCATGATCATCACATGTCAATATGATGTGTTTTGAGCTAATGCAACTAAAACCATGGTTGTTTGAGCTTAGTTGAATCAAAGATTCAAATACAAGCCTAAACTATGAACTCATATAAGTGCATTATCATGTTTCATCTACACAGCAAGTTTAGGTTGCTCTAACAAGCATGAAACCAGTACAGATGGATAGATTGGATTTTTTTGATCATTTTTCATAATAACTTATTTCATTTGGCGTTACGGTCTATTTTATATGATTTTTAGAAGTTTATAACATTTTCTGAAATAAATAAACCATTTAAGATTTATTTAAATTCCAGAAAAGAATTACCACGTCAGCATGACATCACTGTGACGTCAGCAAGTCAACAGGGGCGGTCCTGGTCAAACCTGACCAATGGGGCCCACATGTCAGTGGTTGTGGCTTTAATTAAGAAGGTTTAGGCATAAACCATGGATTAACTGGGTAGTGGGTCCCACTGTCAGTGGCACAGTGTTTAGTTAGCGGGAGATTAACCTCTATCAGTGGCAATTATTACTAATTATAACCCTACACTAATTCAGTCAAAGGCCGGCCCCACATGTGATGGACACGGGGGGTCCCACCGTGGTCAAAGTGGGTCAAACCCACCGGCAGTTCGCCGCCGGCGAGGTCAAACGCGGTGAGGAGCTGCGGTTTTCGCGCTCCTGCAACCAAAAGGGCGGCCGAGGCCATCTACGTGCTGCTGATGATCTTGCGCGTCGAACGTTGCAGGCGGGGTGTGCTGGGGTGGCCGGGAATGACGCCGGCGTCGAGCCAGACGGCGGCCGGAGTTCGGGCTAGCTCAGGCGGGTGGCTGTAGGGCACGATGGGGAGGAGCTGGTGGTGGCTACGGGCTCTCGGGGAGGAGGGGAGAACGATGATGCGTGCGGGAGCGGCTGGTTCGGGCTCTGGCCACGGCGGCACCATGGTTGGGCGGCGGTGAGCTTCGATTTCGGTCGAGACGACGGCTACGAAGATCGAGAGGCATGGGGAGGAGGGGTAAACAATGGCGGAGCTCATAGCAGTTGCAGCAGGCATCGAAGCGGGCTTGGGGGAGGCCAGGTTGCTGCGAATCGACGACGATGGTGGCCGGAGCCCGAGGTGGAAGACGAAAGTGATGACGACATTGCTGGCCTCCCGGGGGCGTGTTATTTGGTGTGCGGCTCTACGGCGTCGAGGAGGAGCTCGTGGGGGCGTTTTCGGGCGTGGGGATGCTGGTGGCCACGGTAACGATGAGCGGCAGCGATGGCTCCGCTCGGGTTCGGAAGAGAGAGCAAGAGGAGAGGAGAGGAGGGCCACGAGGAAGAGTGAGAGGGGTCAGGGGGTTGCATGGCGTCTCCTAGAGGCGTCCAGCGGCGAGTAGGAAAGCAGGAGGTGGTCGGGGCGTGCGCGCGCGCGTCGGGCACGCGCCCTTCGTCCTCCTGGCAAGAGGAGGAAGACAACAGGGGAGGTAGAGATGGGTTGGGCCAGCTAGCTACAGTGCTGGGCCGGTTGGTGGGCTGCGCTGGTGAGGCCAGGTATGATTCCCTCTCTCTCTCTTTTATTTTTCTGTTTCCTATTTTCTTTAACTCTGTTTTGATTTGATTTTTAACCCAAATCAATTTATAAGCTTCTGTAAATTGTTGTATGGACTAGTGACATTAATATAAAGCCCCACAACAATTTCCAGAATTATTGGATCATATTTGAAATATATCAAATATAAATCCAATGCATATAATTATTGAATTAATTCCAAATGCCCAAAATAAATATTTATGAGCTCCTGAAAATATTGGTTTGAATTTTAGCT
The DNA here is from genome assembly GCF_003073215.2 of Triticum urartu. Lineage (NCBI taxonomy): Eukaryota > Viridiplantae > Streptophyta > Magnoliopsida > Poales > Poaceae > Triticum > Triticum urartu. The sequence continues at coordinate 198,136,142 of NC_053022.1, forward strand.
TAGGCCAATATTTTCAAAGAGAAACATGAACATTTTCTTGGACATATTTGAAGCAATTTTTATCTTCATCCTTTTCAGAAATGATTTCTGAGGCTTTCACATGTGCCTATTTCAAATTCATTGAAATTTAAACATGATGCACACATGACTAGCTAGTCTAGGTCATACCAGAACTAGGGATGTGACATCGTAGGTCGGCTTGAGCATCATACAGAAATTACGAAGTTGATGCAAAAGGGAAGCACAACTTATAAATTGATGGAGGGAGTACTAGTTACAGACTTACAGTGACGCATATAATTGACGCCGAATGTGGGCAAAGGGAATACACATGTCTTTATCGACTAGAATGACAATGCAATAGTACAATAAGAATTAAGGCCATGACGACGCGATCGCAATGGTGATTGTTACAGGAGGCAAGAAGAAAGATGCATCCATCAATGACGTCCTCCTCCTAGACTTAGTGCGCCGGGCCACCGACCGGTGGCTGAGGAGCGGCAGTTTTTGTGGTGAGGTCAAGGTGCTTCTCAACAAAGGCGTCCAAGGCTTCTAGCCGGTTGACGAAGGCCAACATCGTAGCATCCTCAATGGCCTAGTAGATGCCTATGTACATGGTTTCCTCGTACATGTGGATGTGTACGTTGATGAATTTTTGCAGGGTGAGGGTCCTAGCGGGGAGCACGACCTCGAGGTGGACATTCTTCATTGCGTCGGCGGACAGTCGCAGGGCCACCAGTGCTTGAAAAATTTTCTCACCATGCAGGCTGATTAGGGCAGCAGGAAATGAGGATCCTATGCACGCAAGCTAGAGGAGTACAACGATGTCGTCCACGAGCTTCTTCACGACGGTGAACTTTTTGATGGTGGCAACGATCATCTTGTCCAACTCAGAGTCGTAGCTGGCGTCGATGATGGCCATGAACCAGCCGATCGCCAACACCCTTTGGAGACGGTCCTCGGTGCCATGTCGTAAGCCGGTGTCATGGACCATCTGGCACGGACCCTGGCCGGTCGATCGCATCGCCGCCATGGTTATGAAGTGAGTACTGCTACGCTTAGTGTACGTGCGTAGGTGCGTACAATGTGGTGGATGCATTGGAATGGAGGGCGCCTTTATATGAGTGCAAACTGCATTGCATTCACATCGTGCTGCCTCCTTTCTGCGTCCTCCTCCCTACTTCCCTCAGCATGATACTAATTGAAGGAGGATGCATCATTGGTCGTTCAATATTACGGGAACCACTATCCTCTCCCTCGTCTGCATTAAAGCCGTATCGGGAACTGTCCTGGTTTACTCAATATATTTTTACAATCCTGGTTTACTAGTAGCTGTCAAATCTAATAGTAGTATGCCACTTGTTGCACGCCCGGCTGAACACGCCTCCTCGCCTCCATCAAACGCCCCCGTTAAACCCGCATGCAAACCGAGAAACCTACTCTGGCCACACATCCGTTCATGAGCGGGCCGGAATTAAAGCAATGCCGGCCGAGCTCCTCCCGTTGGCCCTTCCAAGTGCTCCACCATGGAAAGGTGCTAAGCATGCCACATAAGCGAAAAAATGACATGGCATAACAATTAAGAAGGAGAGAGATCACTTTGGTGACCCTAGGAAGAACCAATTCAAGCACGTGAACCTAGGCAAACCACTTAAATGAGACAACTTGACCAATGCATGAAAGACTTTAGGTGCTAACACATTAAATAAAGTGAGCTTAGCAACAACAAGTTAAGCACCTATGGATTGAGTAGTTAAGTTGCTAAGATATTTAATGCACACCTCATCTAAGAACCTTTACATTGGAAGAGGCCTCGCCGACCAAGCTCCTACCGTCCACCATCTATTTAAACGAGGCCAGACAGCGGGCAAGAATCGCATCCCTCCGTCGCTCCCCCATTTCTGATATGTCTCCAACATATCTATAAATTTTTATTGTTCCATGCTATTATATTATATGTTTTGGATGTTTTATATGCATTAATATGCTATTTCATATTATTTTTGGGACTAACTTATTAACCTAGAGCCAAGTACCAGTTTCTATTTTTTTCCTTGTTTTTGAGTTTTACAGAAAAGGAATATCAGATAGAGTACTAACGCAATATAATTTCACGATGATTTTTCTTGGACCATAAGACATCCACGGAGCTTGGAGGCCAGGTCAGAAGAGTCCCGAGGACTCCACAAGCCTCCAGGGCGCGCCCTAGGGGGGCACCCCCTAGCTTGTGGGCCCCTCTAGAGTCCACCGACCTGCCTCTAAGTTCTATAAATCCTCAAATATTCCATTATCAACAGAAGCATCCACCAAAATATATTTCCGCTATCGTAACCTTCTGTTCCCGTGAGATCCCATGTTGGGGCCTTTTTTGGCATCCTGCCAGAGGGGGATTTGATCACGGAGGGAATCTACATCAACCCTATTGCCCTTTCGATGAAGCGTGAGTAGTTTACCATATACCTATGAGTCCATAGCTAGTAGCTAGATGGCTTCTTCTCTCTCTTTGATTCTCAATACCATGTTCTACTCGATGTTCTTGGAGATCTATCCGAGGTAATCTTCTTTTGCGGTGTGTCTGTCAAGATCGATGAATTATGGATTTATGATCAGCTTATCTATGAATATTATTTGAATCATCTCTGAATTCTTATATGCATGATTTGATATCTTCGTATTTCTCTTCGAATTATCGGTTTGGTATGGCCAACTACATTGGTTTTTCTTGCAATGGGAGAGGTGCTTAGTTTTGGGTTCAATCTTGTGTGATTTCACCCAGTGACAAAGTAGGGTAGTGAGACATTTATTGTATTGTTGCCATCAAGGGTAAAAAGATGGGGTTTTCATCACATTGCTTGAGTTTATCCCTCTACATCACGTCATCTTACTTAAGGCGTTACTCCGTTCTTTATGAACTTAATACTCTAGATGCATGCAGGATAGCGGTTAATGTGTGGAGTAATAGTAGTAGATGCAGGCAGGAGTCGGCCTACTTGACATGGACGGGGTGCCTATATTCATAATCATTACCTTGTATATCGTCATAACTTTGCGCTTTTCTATGAATTGCTCGACAGTAATTTGTTCACCCACCGTATTATTTGCCTTCAAGAGAGAAGCCTCTAGTGAAACCTATGGCCCCTGGGTCTATTTTCCTTCATATATTTTTAGATCTATATACCAAAAATACCTTGCTGCAATTTATTTGCTTTTATGTTTTAGTAATATTTTATATCTATCTCTACCAAAAAATACCTTGGGGCAATTTACAACCCCTTTTTCGCGTTGGGTGCAAGTGTTTGATTGTTTGTGTATGTGCATATATTGGGGACTTGCGTGTTTCTCCTACTGGATTGATACCTTGGTTCTTAACTGAGGGAAATACTTATCTATATTTTGCTGCATCACCCTTTCCTCTTCAAGGGAAAAACCAACGCAAGCTCAAGAAGTAGCAATCTCCTCCTTCACCATTTTCTCCACTCTTCCGATGGCTTTCGAGGAGTCGTTCTCCGGCATACTAGCCGACTGGGTGGCCTGCCGAGCCCTCCAGATACGAGCAAGGCCGCTCAGTGCTTCACCTACCATGCCTAGCTCGACGGAGCCATTTTCCGCCACAAGCCGATGCGTGATTCAGCAACTCGATGCTCCAGTTCAGCTCGATGAGGAGTGGCGAGTTGCTCCATCCCGGCATGACGGCATGGGCGTCATCGCTGCCGCGTCATACCATGCCACCAGTGTCTGTGGCCACGCCTCCCGTGTCGGTGGTGGCCGCGCCTCCCATGCCTGTGGCAGCGCCATGCAGTCAGAGACAGAAGCCAGGTGCGCGGAGAGCGACGAGTCAGTGGCCAACTTCTCCGTGTCCGCCGCCATCATCGAGGAGAAGTAGAACACGGGAGGCCGCCGCTGCTTGGGTCCCATGAAGGCCATCGCCGTGGCGACATTTGCGTATACAGGTGGTCTCTTGGCTGCTTTGTCTCTTGCGAGGACCTTCGTCGACCCCGCAAGCATCTGCCAGACATGAGAAAGACAAAGGGATCCACGAGCATCAATTTAGATTAGGTATTAATTATACCACGAGAGTCGGATTAGCACCGCTTAGTTCATGTAAATGTAATGAAATCCGTCATGTTTATATGAAGATCTGGCTTTTTTATACGAAATCCTTCATGCTTATATGAAATTAGTCCTTGTTTGGACGAATTTCTTCTAGTTGGTTAGAGTTGTGAAAATGTATGCCTCTCGTGTTGGATGTCGTCCTTTGCGGAAGGAAGCGGCAGGAAATTTGCCGGTTGCCGTAGGAGATGCTCTTATGTTGGAAATAATAGATTCACATCCAATCTCTTAGTGTTTTGGGAACGAGAGTACCTAGACTTGCCTGCCTGCGGCCCAGGGTGTGGCTCGCTCGACGGCCTAGTCTGGCCCATCTGCAAGACCGCTAAGACAAGACCCTCGCGAGGGGATGATGTCTACTACGCAACCTTCTTCTTGTAGACTCGTGTTGGGCCTCCAAGCACAGAGTTTTGTAGGACAGTAGCAAATTTCCCTCAAGTGGATGACCTAAGGTTTATCAATCTGTGGGAGGCGTAGGATGAAGATAGTCTCTCTCAAACAACCCTGCAACCAAATAATAAAGAGTCTCTTATGTTCCCAACACATCCAATACATTGGTAAATTGTATAGGTGCACTAGTTCGACGAAGAGATGGTGATACAAGCCTAATATGGATAGTACATATAGGTTTTTGTTATCTGAAAATATAAAAACAGAAAGGTAACTAGTAACAAAAGTGAGCGAAAACGATATTGCAATGCTTGAAAACAAGGCCTAGGGTTCATACTTTCACTAGTGCAAGTTCTCTCAACAATGATAACATAATTAGATCATATAACAATCTCTCAACGTGCAACAAAGAGTCACTCCAAAGTCACTAATAGCGGAGAATAAATGAAGAGATTATTGTAGGGTACGAAACCACCTCAGAGTTATTCTTTCTGATCGATCTATTTGGCTATTCCTATAAGTGTCACAAACAGCCCTAGAATTCAAGTAAAATAACACCTCAAGACACAAATCAACCAAAACCCTAACGTCACCTAGATACTCCAATGTCACCTCAAGTATCTGCGGGTATGATTATACGATATGCATCAGACAATCTCAGATTCATCTATTCAACCAACACAAAGAACTTCAAAGAGTGCCCCAAAGTTTCGACCAGAGAGTCAAGACGAAAACGTGTGCCAACCCCTATGCATAAGTTCACAAGGTCACAGAACTCGCAAGTTGATCACCGAAACATACATCAAGTGGATCATGTGAATATCCCATTGTCACCACAGATAAGCACATGCAAGAAATAAATCAAGTGTTCTCAAATCCTTAAAGACTCAATCCGATAAGATAACTTCAAAGGGAAAACCCAATTCATCACAAGGAGATAGAGGGGGAGAAACATCATAAGATCCAACTATAATAGCAAAGCTCGTGGTACATCAAGATCGTGCCAAATCAAGAACACGAGAGAGAGAGAGAGAGATCAAACACATAGCTACTGGTAAATACCCTCTGCCCCGAGGGTGAACTACTCCCTCCTCGTCATGGAGAGCGCCGGGATTATGAAGATGGCCACCGATGATGGTTTCCCCCTCCGGCGAGGTGCCGGAACGGGCTCCCGATTGGTTTTTCGTGGCTACAGAGGCTTGCGGCGGCGGAACTCCCAATCTAGGTTTTGTTCTGGGGTTTTTGGGATTTATAAGAGGTGTTGGCATAGGGGACAAGTCAAGGGGGCCCATGAGGCGACAACAAGGACGAGGGGCGCCCTCCACCCTTGTGGTGGCCTCGGGACTCCTCTCCGATATCTTTTCGTTTTAGTATTTTTTATATTTTCCAAAAATAATCTCCGTAAATTTTCAGGTCAATTGGACTCCGTTTGATATTCTTTTTCTGCGAAACTCAAAAACAAGGAAAAACACAAACTGGCACTGGGCTCTAGGTTAATAGGTTGGTCCCAGAAATCATATAAAATAGCATATAAATGCTTATAAAACATCCAAGATAGATAATATAATAGCATGGAACAATCAAATATTATAGATACGTTGGAGACATATCAGGGGCCAAGCCTCGCGAGGCAGATGACAGCAAGACCTCCCGAAGGAGCAGCCTCCCCACGTGGCCTCTCAAGGAGCGGAGATTTCTATGCAGGTAACCGGCCTCATGAGGCCACGATGACGCAAGCCATGACGACCAAGGTAGGCGGGCGCCAGCGGGCGCAGAGGAGGCAGTTTCCTGTTTGGTGCTAAGAAGGCAAGGACAGGCATGGGTTCCCAAGGAATCTGGCAAAGGTCTCCATTCCGGTGCAACAAGACCAAGACCGCCAGCACGGCAGGACGGATGTCATTGTCGAGCCCACCACTACGTCACGACCAGAAGCTTTGCAGGCGAAGACCACCTGTCATCAGGATAAGATTTATTACTTATCCCCTTTTAAATTGGCCACTGAGGGATCCCTTCCCACCTACATTTTGGGGGAAGAGGACCGATGCCACTATAAATATAAGTTAGCCACCACCGTAGAAGGGGTCGACTCATTCCTCACACCTGAACCTCGCGAGGTTGATCATCCCTTGTACCAGTTCATCCTCAGCCCCTCGTGAGGCCAATCCACCACAAAGCAGGAGTAGGGTCATACACCGAAAGGTGGCCCGAACCTGGGTAAACTACCGTGTCATCTTCTCCCTTGCTCATGCGAATCGGGCTAGGCTATGGGGCAACGAGCTGGTAGGCTGGATAGGTTGAGTTCTTTGCACACACCCCAGAGTTCGAACCATTCTTGGGTCTGCAGAGCCCTGAATCCTACATGTGGCGCGCCAGGTAGGGGCGTGTCATAGTCCTTCTTCCACCATTCGTTTCCCCTCCATTCCGTCGCTCCCATGGCCGACGCCCACCATGTCCGCGCCAAGCGCCGGGCCACCCGTGTCGGCCAAACAGCACCCACAGGCAACAGCGCTCCTCGCCGCTCTGCCTCCCCCATGGATAACACCGCCAGTGACTCGGCTGCTCACGAGCAGTAGGATTCGTCGATGCCACCTTCTGTGCGGCGTGATGGCCGCACCGCGACTCCGTCGCCCACTCCAGCCATGGCATCATCCTCCCATGCTCGTCGTGGGCCAGCGAACGCGCAGGCTGCATTGCTCATGGCACGCGAGCTCCTGTGTTATCGTCCCGCCAACAACCTCCACAACAACTGGCTCGGACGCATCACTGAGCACGTCAACGCCACCAGCGAGGCTCCTACGCCGCCCTGCTCGCTGCCTTCCCTACCGTCCCAGGCGGGCGACATGGCTCACGGCGCGCCTCCTCCTCCTCGGCACAACACTGACCCGGAGCCCAGGCGTGACGTGCCCCCACGCGACCCATGGCGTGTGGTGCCGGCAGGAGATGAAGCAAGCAGCCAGGTGGTGTAGGGGTCGCAGGCCGATGCGCGCGCTCCCATCGCCTCCGCGCCAGCACCAAGACCTTGCACCGCCGGAGCCTGTGGCTTGTGGGTGTCAGGACCGAGCTCCCCCAGTGCGCGCCGTGCTTGTGAGCGCGACGGCCTGCTGTGCCTTCACCCCGGAGCTGCGCCATGTCATGTGGCCCGACAAGTTCAGGCCATATCTGCCTGAATGCTATGATGGCACCCCCGACCCCACAGAGTTCGTCCAACTTTACGTGCTGAGCATCGAAGTGGCGAGCAGTGATGAGAAAGTTATGGCCAATTGGTTCCCCATGGCCCTCAAGGACGGCGCGCGCTCCTGGTTCCTGAACCTCCCCGAGAGGTCGATCTCCTCCTGGAATGAGCTTCACAAGCGCTTCATCGCCATCTTCCAGGGAACTTGCAACCACGCTCCTGTAGTGACCGACCTGCGGCGCGTGAAGTGGCAGCCATGGGAAACTTTGCACAAATACATCCAGTGCTTTACGAGCGTTCACCTCAAGATCCTGAAGGCGTCAGATGAGGCCATCATCTTGGCATTCACTAATGGCGTATGGGCTGTCAAGATGAAGGAGGAGCTCGCCATCCACGAGGACCTATGTTCTGCTCTGGAGATGTTCAACCTGGCGACCAAGTGCGCAAGGGCCGAAAAAGGGTGGCTCTCCCTCCTTGACCTCCCAGAGCTAGATCCTGAAGACATGAAGGCTAAGGACAAAGAGGCAAAGCGTAAGGGCCCCGCCGTGCTGGCTGCGGAGCCCGAGATGAAGCATGGTCATGACCACAATGAGCCTCCTAGGGGCAACCGCCCATTCTGCGTGTTCCACAACGTCCACGGCCACAACACCAACGACTGCCAGGAGCTCAGGGCAATCCAAGATGAGCGCCTTGACCACCGCCCCGAATGCAGCGACCGTGGCTACGGCCACGGTGGGGACCATTGGGACAACCGCGACTCTCGTCAGGACTGGCATGACCAGACCCGCGAGAACCGCTGTCAAGGCCAGCCTCGTGACGGCCCATGGCGGGACCAGCCTCATGACGACCGTCATCAAGGAAACACCGGCCTCCCTCCGCTATCGTCGCCGCCAAGGAGAAATGACGACAACCAGCAAGACGATGGGTCTGTGGGCTTCCAAGAGCCTCACGCAATCGCCTGCATCCTGGGTGGTGCTCAGGCTCCCGCCTCCCAGCGCATCTTCAAGCAGTTCGCTCGTGCGTTCAACGCGGCCCTCCTCAAGCTTCAGGCATCGCGTCCCCTCAGGTGGTCCAAGCATGCCATCACCTTTGACTCCATGGACCAGTTCAAGTGCTCAACCGCCGCTGGCGTACTCCCGATGCTCTGCACGCCAACCATCAGTAATGTCCTCATCGCCAAAACCCTCATTGACTATGGCACGGGGCTCAATGTTCTCTTCGTTGAGACGTTTGAGATGCTCCAGGTGCCCTATGACCAGCTCCTCCCCACCAAGCCTTTCTCAGGAGTGACCGATGGATCCATCGTTCCCCTCGGGCAGGTGCGCCTCCCAGTCACCTTCGTCAAGCGTGAAAACTACCACACCGAGCACATCGACTTTGACGTCGCCCACATACGCCTCCCGTACAATGCCATCCTCGGGTATCCGACCCTCATGAGCACATTGTTCTTGTGAACCACGATGAGGACACGCAGTCGGAGCGCTGGGTCGGATTGTTCAGCCACAAAGAGAAGAAGTGCCGGAGGAGGGGCACAGAGGGCCTCACGCCCATGAAGGCCTCGCAGTAAAAGGAAAAGATGGACAGGAGGAGGATGGAGAGGGGCTGAAAATGCAAGGCCTGGACCTGGTAGTGGTTGAGGATGGCGTTGAAGAACTCAGAAAGAGGGGGCACGAGCCCCGCAAAGATGTTGCGGAGGACGAAGGGGTAAAATGTCCGCGCCAGAGTCCGCTGCTCGGTGGAGTAGGCCCAGATTATGGTCCGCTTCCACTCATTCTCGTCGCCCGCCGTGTACAGGAGCACAAGGGCGAGGTTCCCCTCCTCGGTGATGGAGGAGACATTGAGTGCATGCGTAGGAGAGGAGGAAGAGCTTGCAGCGTGCACCACGGGCTGCGACTTCTTGGGAGCCATCAGCAAAAGTCGCCGGCACCAGAGTTGGAGAAGGAAAGGGGAAGCCGAGCTCGATTGGATCCAGACAGGTCCTTGGCAGAGGAAAGGGGGTCTAAGGCGAGGCAAGTAGGAGTAATTATGGCCTCGCGGGGCAAGCTAGTCTTTTGACAGTTTGGACAGTTGCTGAGGCGGCGTGGGGGAGCGGAGGTGTCCGCATCCTGCCGAGCGCCACGCGTTAGCATGGCCCGCAGGCAATTGGGGCCCATGGCGCTTCTCCCTTGCCCTTTGGCTTTTCCTCGAAGCCAAGTCCGAGTGCGCCTTGGGCCCGGGGGCTACTGTTGGCATTCTAGGAACTAGGGTACCCAAACTTGCCTGCCTGCGGCCCATGGCGTGGCTCGCTCGAGGACCTGGTCCGACCCATCTGCAAGACAGCCAAGAAAAGACCCTTGCAAGGGGCCAAGACAAGACCCTCGCAAGGGGCCAAGCCTCGCGAGGCGGACGACACCAAGATCTCCCGAAGGAGCGGCCTCCCGAGGAGCAGAGATTTCTATGCAGGTAAGGCCTCATGAGGCCACGATGACACAAGCCATGACGACCAAGGCAGACGGGCGCCAGTGGGCGCAGAAGAGGCAGCTTCCACTTTGGTGCTAAGGAGGCAAGGACAGGTGTGGGTTCCCGAGGAATCTGGCAAAGGTTTCCATTTCGGTGCAATGAGACCAAGACCGCCCGCACGGCAGGACGGATGTCATCGCCGAGCCCATCGCTACGTCACGACTAGAAGCTTTGCACGTGAAGACCACCTTTCATCAGGATAAGATGTACTACTTGTCCCCTTTCAAATTGGCCACTGTGGTATCCCTTGCCGTCTATGTTTTTGTGGAAGAGGACTGAGGCCACTATAAATATAGGTTAGCCACCATCGTAGAAGGGTCGACTCATTCCTCACCCCTGAGCCTCGCGAGGTTGTTCATCCCTTGTACTAGTTCATCCGTAGTCCCTCGTGAGGCCAATCCACCACAAAGCAGGAGTAGGGTCTTACACCGCAAGGTGGCCCGAACCTGGGTAAACTAATGTGTCATCTTCTCCCTTGCTCATGCGAATCGGGAAAGGCTTGGGGCGACGAGCTGGTAGGTTGTTTAGGTTGAGTTCTTCGCACAGGCCCCAGAGTTCGAACCTTTCTTGGGTCTGCGGGGCCCTGAATCGAACACAATCCATTTGAGTTAATTGCATGTATGATTCTCCCTCTATAAAAAGTTAATTGCATGTACAGTGTACATGACTTTCAGGGTGTCTACAGATTCATACAGAAAGTTAAATATAAACAAATCCATCCTTAATCTTGTATTCTAAGTACACTGTGGGTTCCACTGTCAGTATAGTAGCGAAAGAAGTATATATTGAAAAAAAATCTAAAAATCTAAAGTTTAAGAAAAAATTCGAACTCAGGTCAGCGTGTTGCCAGCATCCGGCGCTAACCAGTCCAATAGATGTTCATTGTGGAAGATGCAAGAGATATATCACTCGTCTTTCTCTACTCTTATAAAAAACAGAGTTGGTGATGATGGTGTGCCTGCCATCCTGCAATATAGGCCGCCAGTTTATATCTGGCGGACAGGAAGGAAACTATGGAAATTTTGCAAAAATATACCCACACCCCTGTCCACATTTGCAAATAAGGCCTTCCCTCGTTCATCGTTTTCTCCCAAAAGATAAACTACTCATACAAATGCATCTTGATGTTCCGTGCAACACACGGGCATCTTGCTTGTTTCTTTTTAAATAGTTACTACGATAATTGGGTTGAAGTGGTATATTTTCTGTCTGCCCCGAATGATCTCAAATTCACTAGTAGTAACAAAGAAAAGATTGCCTTGTTAATTAACAGAAAACAGGGTGAAAACTATCACATGAGGCTGGTAAAAACAAGGCAGACCGGGTTCAACGTCATCGTCACTCCTGCTGTGCGCGCGCGAGAAATCTACATATCGAGCTACGGAGAGAAAGAAGTATCGAGTGTGTGTGAGAGAGGCACAGGGGCACAACTAGTTAGTGTGTGTGTGTGTGTTTGAGAGAGAAGCCAATTGATAGATTAAGATCAAGATCGAGGTGTCGCCATTCTGCTGTCATTGTTGGGGGAGGGGGGAGGGAGAGAAAGATGTATTGAGAGTGTGCGAGCGGTAGGCACAGAGGCACAACTAGCGAGTGTGTGTGTTTGAGAGAGAAGCCAGTAGATATATTAGTATCAAGATCGAGGTGTCACCCTACTCCTTCAGTGCCGGGAAGTGTGTGTGTGTGTGTGTGTGTGTTTGAGAGAGAAGCTAGTTGATAGATTAGTATCAAGATCGAGGTGTCACCCTACTCCTTCGATGTCGGGAAGTGTGTGTGGGGGGGGGGCAGTGACACTGAGATGTAGGGAGAAGGAATTTGTGTGATACATATCTATATTAAGGGATAGGTAGATAGCATGTATCCGAGGCATACTTAAAGCATCACAGAGATAAACAAGTGGTGTGCATGCAAGTGCCGGAAAATATGAAGAGAGAAACAATGTGTGTGTGTGTGAGAGAGAGCGAAATCTCAAAACAAAAGGTGCTTTGCTAGAATCCCATTGTATGTATTCATATGGTTCCAGGACTTCAGTTAACCTTACGCATATGTGTGCGAGACATAGTTATACTTCGAGACATTGGTGGCAGTGGGTGGGCGGAATTAAAGGGGTGGGCGTGTTCGATAGAGAGAGAGTATGTGTTTGTGTGCGAGAGACTTGTACGACGGGGTAGAAAGACATATTCTAACCTTGACATTAGGAGATAAATACACGAAGTGTGCGTGTGTGATTCCGATGCCCATGGAGAAATGAGATATGTATGTGTGTGAGAGAGATTGCACAATTCATTCATGTATCACTATCTAGCAATCATGGACGTGCATCCCTTGAACATAATCAATATCTACTTCGTATCGTGGCCAAATATACAATATCGATTCAACGCTATAAAGATTGGACACTCACATATCACATTTTTTCCAAATAGTCCTTTTTAATTGTGCATGCCAAAGTTATAGTGATGTTTCTTCAAACAACCACTATAGTTATCATGTACATGCACCATTGTTAGTTTTGCATTCAAATTCATTAGTCTTGGATGATTTAAGGTTCTGTTATGAAGTAATACATGTAATATTCATATATGAATTCAACGGGTATGCAATTTATGAAATGGAGGCCATGTAATCATATGAGGTAACACTTTTAAGTAATGGACTACAATGTCCATTTCTTTTGTGCATCTATATTATCCATTCGTTACTCTCAAGTATAATTAAAATTAAAACGTCAATGCATTGTGTTTAAAATAAATAACCAATGGCACTAAATTATATATTTACACGAGAAATACATAGGCTGAGCGTTCGATCCGTTTTTTTGTGAATGGGCCTCTACAACCGTACGATTGGGTGCACCCGTGTGAACGTCCAAGTTATCGGTGCATCATCCTGAGTTATTGTCTTTTTTCTAGGGTGGACTTCACACCTGTTATTAACTGCTGACCTGTGCCCCGTGTACACAGTCTCGCATGACCTTCCCGCTGGCACTGTCCAAAATTAGTTGAAACTGGCTACGAATGATCCCGCGGGCGGCAAAATTTCCTGCCTCCTTGTTAAATTTCCGCCACCTAGTCTTTAGCATGCGAAATTCCCCTTTTGTCCTTGGTGCACGGAGAACAATAGTTACAATACGACCCTCATTTACATAATAGGTTGGGGTTGCTTTGGTAACTTCCGGTTCCCCCACCACACGACACCCCGACTTTGATGCGGAGCATCCCAAGATCATCACCATGGACCTACCTATGTCTCCCATGACACCACTTGGACCAATGACAAGGGCACGAGCAAAGGCTATTGAAGATAAGGTGAACTCGCTCCTCTCCAAACTACCATTTCCTATACATGAAACATGGCTACTACCATGTGTGATCAGGTACTTGGAGGAGGGCCATGGAGCGGCTACACCCAATGGACAAGACGGCAAGAATACCGACCGTGAAGTACAAGAAGAAGAGCTGCGGAACAAGCGCCAGCCACCGAATGACCACTCGGGACCGGACGTCCAACGCCTGAAGCCCCAGCCACTGGACGACCACTCGGGACCGGATGTCCGGCGCCTGAAGCCCCAACCGAGCTATGGCAAGCGGACGTCCGGCCTAGATGGGACGATCAGCGGCCACGCACCCGAGCCAAACGAGCGGAAGTCCGACGCCACCGGACGTCTGGCGACCGGACGACCGGCCACTTCCAGAAATCCGCTACTCCAGTATCTGAGCCAGAATGAGCGGGAGACCGGCGACTACCAGACGTTCGGCCGCCCACGAGCCACAGGACCGGCCCCCAGCGGACGTCCGGTACCTGTCTGTGCACAGGATTCGGGCCCGAGGCCCATGTACCCCCTCACTTCGTCCCTAGTTGCACTAAGACTATAAATAAACCTCCTATTCCTCCTAGCTAGGGTTAGCAAAGGATTAGCTCATTTTTTTGTGTGAGAGGTTTGCTCATCCACTTGGTTACCTTCTCCTCGGAGATAGCGCCTCCTCAGAGAAGATCCGCCAACCGGATTCAAGACCCCTTCAGGGGAAGAACCTCAAGACCTCCTCACGGAGAATATCGTGCTACTTGTATCGTCCTTAGTTGACCGTGGACCGTGTGATCTCTTGTGTACTTGAGGACCTAGCATATGTGTGACAATTTATTGTTGGTTTAGTGATTCTCTCGTGTTTCCCTTTGTGTTTCCCCACGTGTTCTTTGTGTTCATCGCGGGATCCGCTCCTTTCATGAAAGATCGGCTTCTAGGGTTCCTACCTTACATCATCTTGGTATCCGAGCCACGTTGATCACGATTTCAGAGCCTCCCCGTTGTGTTTCTAGCCTTGTGTTTTGTTGATTTTGTCCCTAATTCAAAAATTCCCCACAAAAATAGCCCCAATTTTTTTTTGATTTGTTGCTGTGATGAAATTTTGTTGGATTTGATCCATGGATTTGCTTTGCCTTGTGTGGATCTAGCTTTTCCCCTTCGTTCCCACCTTTTTCATCCATGAAATCGCCCAAATTCGATGAATTTGGACCTCCCCATTCACGAACCCTTGTTGTTCATACCATGCCCGAAGTTGCCCAGGCATCGGACGTCCGCAAGCTACCGGACATCTGACGACCGGATGACCACTCCTCCACCGGACGTCCGATGTTCCCTGTGGAAACTGAATTTTTTCAGTTTGGTCTCCACCACCGCCACACCTCCGCATATGCACTCCCACCACCTCTACACCATCACCACTTCCGCATAGCACCACCATTGCTTATCCATTTCACACTCCGACTTGTTTTGCAACTTTGTGCTTTGAGAATTTGAGTTGTGGTTCCGTGTCCTATTGTGTTTTGGCTATTTAGGTACGGTTCGACATCAACATCACCGCCGCTCATCTTCACCACGTACGCGTCATCGACAACAACCGCTACACCATTTTGACACCATACCGTAAGCGAGAACGGTAACATCATCTTGGTATTGGATACATCATTCTTGCCATTACATTGGTAGCCATCATAGCCTTACTCCTTTGCGTCGCTTACCCATCGAGGCTAGCCTTTGAGTATTGCCGGCAACGTGACTTGTGCACATTAGTGATCATACTTCCCATAGCATACATACATCATTGGTGAATATCTTGGTATCATCTCTTGTGTCACAAGGTTGTCATCACATACACAATTGCTATCTTGGTTCGTGAAGCATTGCATGAGAAAATAGCTCAAACAACAAAGAGCCAAACAAGCTTTTAAGCAAAAGGGAAAGATAAGCAAAGAGCTTTTAAGAAAGAACCATAGCATCATACAACATTAAGATTGTCATACTAGATCATCTTGGATCATATCATAAAAACACCATACATATATCATACTTGGGATAGAAGTCATTGCATTTTTTCTTAGTAGGTTGTGCACAAGTCTTTGTATCCACCTATGGTGCAATCGTGCTAGCGTCTCTCTAGTATTGTGCAACAAGAGAATTTTCATGGATTCCACATTTTGGCTCATCCTTGGTTGCACGACCCCACTTATCGCTTTGTGTGTGTGTTTCCGTGTACCTTATATTGCTTGGTCTACTTGTTGCATTGCAAACTTGCGAATCTTTTCCAACATTATTGAAGCTTACTAACAATTGCATCAATTTTTGTGCCACCATCCTAACCAAGCTCCACCATAAGCTTTTACTTCTGTAGGTGTGAGAAACTAACAAGAATTGGTACCAATTGTGCTATTTCCTTGTCCCACATTCGAGTGATCATTGATCCACCTTCAACTTCAGTCAAGGTACATTTGGTATACGTTCTTCTCTTTCTCCCACTCACATATTTCTCTTGGAATGATGGATAGGCCAAGTACTTCTACCAACCCACTCTTCATCGGCAAGACGACAACATGAACTCCTACGTCACCAAGAGCCACCTCTTTGGTGCACAACGTGCTTTGCATCAAGAGCAACAAGCAATGAGTGAACGCATTGACAACCTCGCCACCGACTTGCGACTCTCCTAGCAACATACAAGAGACTACTTCGACCACAAGCTCGACGATCACAAGCAAGAGAACAACGCAAGAATGGACGAGATTCGTGCTTTGTTGCTCAACCGCTCTTCTTGCACTTCGTCCCCATCAAGATAGAGCCGCTCAAGTCGACACTCCGACTTCACCCTCTCTGGCTCACGTACACTAACATCGAACACTCTTCGACGTACCGCGTGCAACGATCGTCAAGCAAGCCTCAATCCTCTAAGCGACACCGACTCTCAAGAGCACCGACACCGTCAAGACCAAGCTACCTTTGTGCAAGCACGATAATGGCAACGACAACGCCAACACGAAGAGGAAGAGCAAGGGCGTCTACACCAAGATGCACAAGATGCCGAGGCACAACGCCAAGAACAACAACTACGTGAAGCTCAAGCACTTGAGGTGCAACGTGCCCTTCGAGTAGGGATGAAAATGGAGTGGTAACTTTTTGATACATCCATTTTGCATCATGGTTTTATATCAATATTTATTGCATTATGGGCTATTATTACACGTTATGTCACAATACTTATGCCTATTCTCTCTTATTTTACAAGGTTTACATAAAGAGGGAGAATGCTGGCAGCTGCGATTCTGGGCTGGAAAAGGAGCAAATATTGGAGACCTATTCTGCACAGCTCCAAAAGTCCTGAAACTTCACGTGAGTTATTTCCATAATATATAAAAAATATTGAGTGCAAGAAGTACCAGAGGGGGGCCACCCACCAGCCACGAGGGTGGGGGCGCGCCCCCTGCCTCGTGGGCCCCCTGGTGGCCCTCTAATGCCCATCTTCTGCTATATGGAGTATTTCGTCGAGGAAAAAATCATAAGCAAGCTTTCAGGATGTGACGCCCCGAGACCGATGCGCCAGGTGTCTTCCAGTTATTCGCCGTCATTGCCATGTCATTCGCTTCCGTGTTGCATCTTGTCATGTCATCACCCGCATTGCATCTGCATGTTTTTGAAAACTTGCATCCGTCCCGGTCTCCTTGTCCCGTCTCTTGTCCGTTCTGAGCCCAGACACTCTTGCACGCGCCCGCGGCATGTCCGAAATAGTATTTTATAAGTGGCCAGAAAATGTTCTCGGATTGGGTTAAAAGTTGGCATGCCGTGTTGTTATAGTGTTAGTAGGTCGCCTGCCAAGTTTCATCGCATTCGGAGTTCGTTTGATATCCCAACCGTTAAACTATAGCGGCAGTATAGCCGGTCTATCGTCGGACGTTTTCGGTCTCCGGAAACTGCTGTCGGGCCCTCTCTCTCTCTTCTCTCCTCTCAGCCTCGCCACAGTCCACCTAGTCCATCCACCTACCCCTCTTCGCGTCCGGAGCCGTCCGATGCGATCGCACGGTCCAAAAACCCCTCTTTGCATAGTGCACCGACCCCTCATGTGCGCGTCCAAAACTTTCCCGGACCCGACCCGGACAGTCGTCACCGTTGAATCCGGATCATCCCCAAACATCTACAAAACATCACCATTTTCTTATTTGGGTTCCCTAGCCTATTTTTCCCGACCGTCCGATTTTGATCGGAGGGACGAGTTAGCCCCTAACCTAAACTCATCTGATATAAATATCAGATCAAACCCTAGCCTATACTGTCCCATCCTCTGAATCCCTCCACCACCACTCTCTCTGGTTCTCCTCGGGATCACCAGCGAACCAACCAGAGCCTCCACCTTCTCCTCGGTCTCCCCACCAGCCCAAACGAAGCGCTCGAACAAGTCTCCTCCTTCCTCGGGAGCGATCCATATCCCACCTGGCCAAATCCCCTCGCCCGATCTTCCTAGATCCAAACCGCAGCCAACCACTGCCCGAGCTTCCCCTTCCCCGAGCAGCACCCGTCCCGGCCAGCTTCCAGATCGAGAAAACTCGAACTCGACCAGCAGCCAGAGTCCACGGCCTCCTCTGCTTCTTCTCAAGCACTTCCATGGAGCCAGCCGTCCCTGCATAACTCCACTTAACTTGTAGTTTTGTTTGTGCCCTTTGCCATGCCATGCATATTTAAACCGGACATGCATCATACTTGTTTGCGCATCATGCCATGTTTATGTGATGGTTGTTTACTATGTTGTTTGCTTCTTTCCGGGTTGCTTCTCGCGTTAGCTTCGGTTTCGTTCCGGAGTTGTGAGGATCCGTTCGACTACTCTGTTTGTCTTCTTCATGGACCCGTTCTTCTTCCTTGCGGGATCTCAGGCAAGATGACCATACCCTCGAAATCACTTCTATCTTTTCTTGCTAGTTTCTCGCTCTACTGCTATGCCTATGTCGCGATACCTACCACTTGCTATATCATGCCTCCCACATTGCCATGTCAAACCTCTAACCCACCTTGTCCTAGCAAACCGTTGTTTGGCTATGTTACCGCTTTGCTTAGCCCCTCTTATAGTGTTGCTAGTTGGAGGTGAAGATTGGAGTTGTTCCTTGTTGGAACATGTTTATTGTTGGGATATCACAATATCTCTTATTTAATTAATGCATCTTATATACTTGGTAAAGGGTGGAAGGCTCGGCCTTATGCCTGGTGTTTTGTTCCACTCTTGCCGCCCTAGTTTCCGTCATACCGGTGTTATGTTCCTTGATTTTGCGTTCCTTACATGGTTGGGTTATAATGGGAACCCCTTGACAGTTCGCCTTGAATAAAACTCCTCCAGCAAGGCCCAACATTGGTTTTACCATTTGCCACCTAGCCTTTTTCCCTTGGGTTCTGCAGACTCAAGGGTCATCTTTATTTAAACCCCCGGGCCAGTGCTCCTCTGAGTGTTGGTCCAACCTGTCAGCTGCCGGTGGCCACCAGGGGCAACTCTGGGCTGGCCTACCGGAACCTTGGACAATCCGGTCTGCCCTGAGAACGAGATATGTGCAGCTCCTATCGGGATTTGTTGGCACATTCGGGTGGCTTTGCTGGTCTTGTTTTACCATTGTCGAGATGTCTTGTAACCGGGATTCCAAGTCTTATCGGGCCGTCCTAGGAGAAGGAATATCCTTCGTTGACCGTGAGAGCTTGTGATGGGCTAAGTTAGGACACCCCTGCAGGGTTTTGAACTTTCGAAAGCCATGCCCGCGGTTATGGGCAGATGGGAATTTGTTAATGTCCGGTTGTAGAAAACTTGACACTTAACTTAATTAAAATGCATCAACCGCATGTGTAGCCGTGATGGTCTCTTCTCGGCGGAGTCCGGGAAGTGAACACAGTGCTGGAGTTATGCTTGAACGTAAGTAGTTTCAGGATCACTTCTTGATCACTTCTAGTTCACGGCCGTGCTTTCCTTCTCTTCTCGCTCTCATTTGCATAAGTTGGCCACCATATATGCTAGTTCTTGCTGCAGCTCCACCTCACATACCTTTTCCTACCCATAAGCTTAAATAGTCTTGATCACGAGGGTGTGAGATTGCTGAGTCCCTGTGACTAACAGATTACTTTCAAAACCAGTTTGCAAGTGCTGATGAAACCGTGCAGGTGACGCAACCGAGCTCAAGGAGGAGCTCGATGAAGATCTCGTTCTTTGTGTTGTTTTGTTTCAGTTGATCAATAGTGGAGCCCAGTCGGGGCGATCGGGGATCTTTTGCATTAGGGGTAGTCTTCTTTTATTTTGGTTCCGTAGTCGGACTTTGATTGTATTCTGGATGTTGTAATGCTTTTCATGTATTGTGTGAAGTGGCGATTGTAAGCCAACTCTGTATCTCTTTCTTATTCAGTACATGGGTTGTGTAAAGATTACCCCTCTTGCGACATGCCTACAATGCGATTATGCCTCTAAGTCATGCTCCGACACGTGGGAGATATAGCCGCATCGTGGGTGTTACACGGGACGAGACTCCGCCGCCACGAGGCGGAACCTTAGCGGAACCAATCTAGGGCTCTGGCAGAGCTATTCTGTCGAGGAAGCTTCCCTCCGGGAAGGAGAAATCATCACCGTCATCATCACCAACGATCCTCTCATCGGGAGGTGGTCAATCTCCATCAACATCTTCACCAGCACCATATCATCTCAAACCCTAGTTCATCTCTTGTATCCAATCTTTGTATCCAAACCTCAAATTAGTACCTGTGGGTTGCTAGTAGTGTTGATTACTCCTTGTAGTTGATGCTAGTTGGTTTACTTGGTGGAAGATCATATGTTCAGATCCATTATGCATATTAATACCCCTCTGATTATGAACATGAATATGCTTTCTGAGTAGTTACGTTTGTTCCTGAGGACATGGGAGAAGTCTTGCTATTAGTAGTCATGTGAATTTGGTATTCGTTCGATATTTTGATATGATGTATGTTGTCATCCCTCTAGTGGTGTCATGTGAACGTCGACTACATGACACTTCACCATTGTTTGGGCCCAGAGGGAGGCATTGGGAAGTAATTAGTAGATGATGGGTTGCTAGAGTGACAGAAGCTTAAACCCTAGTTTATGCGTTGCTTCGTAAGGGGCTCATTTGGATCCATATGTTTCATGCTATGGTTAGGTTTACCTTAGTACTTCTATTGTAGTTGCGGATGCTTGCAATAGGGGTTAATCATAAGTGGGATGCTTGTCCAAGTAAGGACAGTAGCCAAGCACCGGTCCACCCACATATCAAATTATCAAAGTACCGAACGCGAATCATACGATCGTGATGAAAACTAGCTTGATGATAATTCCCACGTGTCCTCGGGAGCGCTTTCCGTCATATAAGAGTTTGTCCAGGCTTGTCCTTTGCTACAAAAAGGATTGGGCCTGATACGTCTCCAACGTATCTATAATTTTTTATTGTTCCATGCTATATTATATTCTGTTTTGGACATTATTGGGCTTTATTATACACTTTTATATTATTTTTAGGACTAACCTATTAACCGGAGGACCAACCCAGAATTGTTGTTTTTTGCCTATTTCAGAGTTTCGCAGAAAAAGAATATCAAACGGAGTCCAAACGGAATGAAACCTTCAGGAACGTGATTTTTGGAACGAACGCGATCCAGAGGACTTGGACCCTACATCAAGAAAGCAAACAGGAAGGCACGAGGTAGGGAGCGCGCCTACCCCCCCAGGCGCTCCCTCCACCCTCATGGGGCCCACGTTGCTCCACCGACGTACTTCTTCCTCCTATATATACCTACGTGCCCCCAAACTACCAGATACGGAGCCAAAAACCTAATTCCACCACCGCAACCTTCTGTACCCGTGAGATCCCATCTTGGGGCCTTTTCCGGAGCTCCGCCGGAGGGGGCATCGATCACGGAGGGCTTCTACATCAACACCATAGCCTCTCTGATGATGTGTGAGTAGTTTACTTCAGACCTTCCGGTCCATAGTTATTAGCTAGATGGCTTCTTGTCTCTTTTTGGATCTCAATACAAGGTTCTCCCCCTCTCTTGTGGAGATCTATTCAATGTAATCTTCTTTTGCGGTGTGTTTGTTGAGACCGATGAATTGTGGGTTTATGATCAAGTTTACCTATGAGCAATATTTGAATCTTCTCTGAATTCTTTTATGTATGAATTGTTATATTTGCAAGTCTCTTCGAATTATCAGTTTGGTTTGGCCTACTAGATTGATCTTTCTTAGCTTTTGGTTCAATCTTGCGGTGTCCTTTCCCAGTGACAGTAGGGGCAGTAAGGCACATATTCTATTGTTGTCATCGAGGATAACAAGATGGGGTTTATATCATATTGCATGAGTTTATCCCTCTACATAATGTCATCTTGCTTAAAGTGTTACTTTGTTCCTTTGAATACTCTAGATGCATGCTAGATAGCGGTCGATGTGTGGAGTAATAGTAGTAGATGCAGGCAGGAGTTGGTCTACTTGTCTCGGACGTGATGCCTATATACATGATCATACCTAGATATTCTCATAACTATGCTCAATTCTGTCAATTGCTCAACAGTAATTTGTTTACCCACCGTGATACTTATGCTCTCGAGAGAAGCCACTAGTGAAACCTATGGCCCCCAGGTCTATTTTCCATCATATTAATCTCCCTTTAACAAGCTATTTCTTGCGCCGTTTTTATTTTGCTTTATTTACTTTGCATCTTTATCATAAAAATACCAAAATATTATCTTATCATATCTATCAGATCTCACTTTCGTAAGTGACCGTGAAGGGATTGACAACCCCTTTATTGCGTTGGTTGCGAGGATTTTATTTGTTTGTGTAGGTGCGAGGGACTCGTGCATGGCCTCCTACTGGATTGATACATTGGTTCTGAAAAACTGAGGGAAATACTTACACTACTTTGCTGCATCACCCTTTCCTCTTCAAGGGAAAACCAACGCATTGCTCAAGAGGTAGCAGGGCCATCTTGTTGCACCTTATTTACTTTTATTACTTGCTACTCCTTATCAATTACCTTATCGCAAAACTATCTGTTACCGATAATTTCAGTGCTTGTAGAGAATACCTTGCTGAAAACCGCTTATCATTTCCTTCCGCTCCTCGTTGGGTTCGACACTCTTACTTATCGAAAGGACTACGATAGATCCCCTATACTTGTGGGTCATCAAGACTCTTTTCTGGCGCCGTTGCCAGGTAGTGAAGCGCCTTTGGTAGGTGGAATTTGGTAAAGAAAATTTTATATAGTGTGCTAAAATTTACTGTCACTTTTTACTATGGAACATAATCCTTTGAGGGGTTTGTTCGGGGTATATTCACCTCGTCCGGAACCACAATTAGTTACTCCTAAACCTACTGAACCTACTGAAAATGTTTACTTTGAAATTCCTTCGGGTATGATAGAGAACTGCTAGCTAATCCTTTTGCAGGAGATGGAACATTGCATCCCGACTTACACTTAATCTATGTGGATGAAGTTTGTGGATTATTTAAGCTTGCAGGTATGCCCGATGATGTTATCAAGAAGAAGGTCTTCCCTTTATCTTTGAAGGGAGATGCATTGACATGGTATAGGCTATGTGATGATATGGGATCATGGGACTACAAACGGTTGAAATTGGAATCCCATCAGAGGTTTTATCCTATGCATCTCGTTCATCGTGATCGTAATTATATATATAATTTTTGGCCTCGCGAAGGAGAAAGCATCGCTCAAGCTTGGGGGAGGCTCAAGTCAATGTTATATTCATGCCCCAATCATGAGCTCTTAAGAGAAATGATTATTCAAAACTTTTATGCTCGGCTTTCTGACAACAATCGCTCCATGCTCGATACTTCTTGTACTGCTTCCTTTATGATGAAGACTACTGAATTCAAATGGAATTTATTGGAGAGAATTAAACGCAACTCTGAAGATTGGGATCTCGACGAAGTTAAGGAGTCAGGTATAACACCTAAGTTTGATTGTGTTAAATCTTTTATGGATACCGATGTTTTCTATAAATTTAGCACTAAATATGGACTTGGCTCTGAGATAGTAGCTTCTTTCTGTGAATCTTTTGCTACTCATGTTGATCTCCCCAAGGAGAAGTGGTTTAAATATAATCCTCCCATTTAAACAAAAGTAGTTGCACCTATTAAAGTTGAAGAAAATACTATCACTTATAATGATCCTATTGTTCCTACTGCTTATGTTGAGAAACCACCTTTCCCTGTTAGAATAAAGGATCACACTAAAGCTTCAACTATGGTCAACAAAAGTAATATTAAGACACCTAAACCCCCTGAGCAAATTAAAGTTGAACCTAAAATTGCTATGGTTAAAGATCTCTTGGCTGATAATATTCATGGGCATGTTATTTACTTTTGTGATGAATCTGCTAGATTTGCTAGACCTGATACTAAAATAAAATAGACCTGTTGTAGGCATGCCTGTTATTTCTGTTAAAATAGGAGATCATTGTTATCATGGCTTATGTGATATGGGTGCTAGTGCTAGTGTAATACCTATTTCCTTAAACAATGAAATTATGCATGATATTGCACCAGCTGAGATAGAAGATATTGATGTTACCATTAAGCTTGCCAATAGAGATACTATTTCACCAGTTGGGATTGTTAGAGATGTTGAAGTCTTGTGTGGGAAGGTTAAATATCTTGCTGATTTTCTTGTTCTTGGTTCCCCACAAGATAGCTTTTGTCCCATTATATTTGGTAGACCCTTCTTGAACACTCTCAATGCTAAGATAGACTGCAATAAGGATATTGTTTCTGTTGGTCTAGGGGATATGTCTCATGAGTTTAATTTTGCTAAATTTCATAGACAACCCCATGATAAATAATTGCCTAGTAAAGATGAAATTATTGGTCTTGCTTCTATTGCTGTGCCTCCTAATGATCCTTTAGAACAATATTTGCTAGACCATGAGAATGATATGTTTAGGAATGAAAGAAGGGAAATAGATTAAGTATTCTTTAAACAAGGACCTATTCTGAAACACAACTTGCGTGTTGAAAATATAGGGGATCCTCCTCCACCCAAGGGTGATCCCGTGTTTGAACTTAAACCATTACCTGATACTCTTAAATATGCTTATCTTGATGAAAATAAAATATATCATGTTATTATTAGTGCTAACCTTTCAGAGAAGGAGGAAGAGAAATTATTGAAAACTCTAAAGAAGCACCATGCTGCTATTGGATATACTCTTGATGATCTTAAGGGCATTAGTCCCACTCTATGTCAACACAAAATAAATTTGGAGGAAGATGCCAAACCAGTTATTGATCACCAACGACGGCTGAATCCTAAGATGAAAGAAGTGGTAAGAAAGGAAAGGAAATATTAAAGCTCCTTGAGGCAGGTATAATTTATCCCGTTGCTGATAGTCAGTGGGTAATTCCTGTCCATTGTGTCCCTAAGAAGGGAGGTATTACTGTTGTTCCTAATGATAAATATGAATTGATCCCGCAAAGAATTATTATAGGTTATAGGATGGTAATTGATTTCCACAAATTAAATAAGTCTACTAAAAAAGATTATTACCCCTTACCTTTTATTGATCAAATGCTAGAAAGATTATCCAAACATATACTTTTTTTTCTAGATGGTTACTCTGGCTTCTCTCAAATACCTGTGTCAGCTGATGATCAATCAAAGACCACTTGTACTTGCCCTTTCAGTACTTTTTCTTATAGACGTATGCCTTTTGGTTTATGTAATGCACCTGCTACCTTTCAAAGATGCACGATGGCTATATTCTCTGACTTTTGTGAAAAGATATGTGAGGTTTTCATGGAAGATTTCTCCCTTTATGGATCCTATTTTGATGATTGCTTAAGCAACCTTGATCGAGTTTGGCAGAGATGTGAAGAAACTAATCTTGTCTTGAATTGGGAGAAGTGCCACTTTATGGTTAATGAAGGTATTGTCTTGGGGCATAAAATTTCTGAAAGAGGCATTGAAGTTGATAAAGCTAAAGTTGATGCTATTGAAAATATGCCATGTCCCAAGGACATTAAAGGTATAAGAAGCTTCCTCGGTCACGCCGGTTTTTATAGGAGGTTCATTAAGGACTTCTCAAAAATTTCTCGGCCTCTGACTAATCTATTACAAAAATATATTCCTTTTGTCTTTGATGATGATTGCGTAGAAGCATTTGAAATACTTAAGAAAGCATTGATTTCTGCACCTATTGTTCAGCCACCTGATTGGAATTTACCCTTCGAAACTATGTGTGATGCTAGTGATTATGTTGTAGGTGTTGTCCTAGGGCAAAGAGTTGATAAGAAATTAAATGTTATTCAATATGCTAGTAAAACTCTAGACAATGCCAGAGAAATTATGCTACCACTGAAAAGGAATTCTTAGCAGTTGTATTTGCTTGTGATAAGTTCAGACCTTATATTATTGATTCTAAAGTAACTATTCACATTGATCATGCTGCTATTAAATACCTTATGGAAAAGAAAGATGCTAAACCTAGACTTATTAGATGGGTTCTCTTGCTACAAGAATTTGATTTGCATATTATCGATAGAAAGGGAGCTGAGAACCCCGTTGCAGACAACTTGTCTAGGTTAGGAAATGGTCTTGATGACCCACTACCTATTGATGATAGCTTTCCTGATGAACAATTAAATGTCATAAATGCTTCTCGAACTGCTCCATGGTATGCTGATTATGCTAATTATATTGTTGCTAAATTTATACCACCTAGTTTCACATACCAGCAAAAGAAAACGTTCTTCTATGATTTGTGACATTACTTTTGGGATGACCCACATATTTATAAAGAAGGAGTAGATGGTATCATTAGACGTTGTGTACCTGAGCATGAACAGGAACAGATCCTGCGCAAGTGTCACTCCGAGACTTATGGAGGAAACCATGCTAGAGATAGAACTACACACAAGGTATTGCAATCCGGTTTTTATTGGCCTACTCTCTTCAAGGATGCCCGTAAGTTTGTCTTGTCTTATGATGAATGTCAAAGAATTGGTAATATTAGTAGACGTCAAGAAACGCCTATGAATTATTCACTTGTTTGGGGCTTTGATTATATGGGACCCTTCCTTCCTCTAATGAGTATACACATATTTTAGTTGCTGTTGATTACGTTACTAAGTGGGTAGAAGTTATTCCCAACTAGTAGTGTTGATCATAACACCTCTATTAAGATGCTTAAAGAAGTTATTTTCCCGAGGTTTGGAGTCCCTAGATACTTAATGACTGATGGTGGTTCACACTTTATTCATGGTGCTTTTCGTAAAATGCTTGCTAAGTATGATGTTAATCATAGAATTGCATCTCCATATCACCCACAGTCTAGTGGTCAAGTAGAATTAAGTAACAGAGAGCTCAAATTAATTTTGCAAAAGACTGTTAATAGATCTAGAAAGAATTGGTCCAAGAAACTTGATGATGCATTATGGTCCTATAGAACTGCATATAAAAATCCTATGGGTATGGCTCCTTATAAAATGGTTTATGGTAAAGCATGTCACTTACCTCTTGAGTTAGAACATAAGGCATATTGGGCCATTAAAGAGCTCAACTATGACTTCAAACTTGTTGGTGAGAAGAGGTGATTTGACATTAGCTCACTTGATGAATGGAGAACCCAGGCTTATGAAAATGCCAAACTGTTTAAAGAAAAGGTTAAAAGATGGCATGATAAAAGGATACAAAAGCGTGAGTTCAATGTAGGTGATTATGTATTGTTATACAACTCTATTTTAAGATTTTTTTGCAGGCAAACTCCTCTCTAAATGGGAAGGTCCTTACGTTATCGAGGAGGTCTATCGTTTCGGTGCCATAAAAATCAACAACTTCGAGGGCACAAATATGAAGATGGTGAACAGCCAAAGAATTAAACATCATATCTCAGGTAATCCCATAAATGTTGAAACCAATGTTATTCAAACCGTAACCCCAGAGGAATTCATAAGGGACACTTTCCAGAATGTTTCAGACTCCAAAAAGGAATAGATATGTGGTACGGTAAGTAAACCGACTCCAAAACAGTTCTAATGGCAATATTTCTCCGTTTTGGAATATTTAGAAAAATAGGAAAATAAGAAGCAGACCGGAAAGGACACGAGGCTTCCACGAGGGTGGGAGGCATGCCCTACCCCCTGGGCGCGCCCCCTGCCTCGTGGGCACCTCGTGCGCTCTCCGAACTCTGTTTTCTTGCACGATACTTCTTTTGGTCGGTAAAAATTCATTATATAATCTCCCAAAGGTTTTGACCACCGTAGCATGCAAAAATCTCCTATTCTTGTTTCGAGCTGTTTTCTGTCAGGGTTGTCAAGGCCAAGCATCATGTCGTCTCCCTCCTCCTCCAACAATGAGGGCAACGATGCTTGGCTAATGAAGATAGAACTGAAAAGGGAAGAACCTATGGAGATCAACAAGGATGAAGGGATCAAGAAGGCCATGGAGGACCAAGTTCCGGCAACATAAGACATCCTTCAACTTGATCACAATCTTCTTACCCCAACTGAGTTCGAAGCTTTCAAGATGATTGAGTTGGCTCGTATACAAAACAAGTATCTCACACGTGAGAATATTTTGTTGAAGGAGCATATCATCGCACTCAAGGGCATTATCCACAAGTTGGAGGACCTCCTATGCTCGATGTGCGACTATCCATCATCAACAACTCCACCTTCTTCACCAACAAAGAAGAACTGAGTATCTGGCATGGGCAGTCCCCTTGGCAACTGCCAAGCTTGGGGGAGTGCCCCGGTATCATATCACCATCACTTTTACCTTTACCGTTTTCTTAGTTCGATCCTTTTGATAATATCTTGATCTAGTAAAATAAAGTTTTAGTATGATCTAGTTGTGAGTTTTGCTTTATGATCCCTCTCTGTAATCGAGTCCATGAGCTATATATAATAAAGATTAGTGTTGACTCAAGGGCTTGATTATTTTGCTATGATCTTGAGGGAATAAAATAAAAAGAGAAAGAATAAAAAGAAACAAAGAGATCATATGGATCTTATGGAGAGTAATGACTTCACATATAAAGAGTATGACGAATAAAAGTTGTTGAGAGTTGACAAATATAGTTTTGGTCATCGTTGCAATTAATAAGAAGTAATAAAGAAAGAGAGGTTCACATATAAATATACTATCTTGGACATCTTTTATGATTGTGAGCACTCATTAAAGTATGACATGCTAAGAGTTGACGTTGGACAAGGAAGACAACATAATGGGTTATGTTTTCTTACATCTGAGATAAATTATATTGTCATGGATCATCCAACATGTTGAGCTTGCCTTTCCCTCTGATGCTAGCCAATTTCTTTGCACCAAGTAGAGATACTACTTGTGCTTCCAAATATCCCTAAACCCGTTTCTACCATGAGAGTCCACCATATCTACCTATGGATTGAGTAAGATCCTTCAAGTAAGTTGTCATCGGTGCAAGCAATAAAAATTGCTCTCTAAATATGTATAACTTATTAGTGCGGAGAAAATAAGCTTTATACGATCTTGTGATATGGAAGAAATAAAAGCGACAGACTGCATATAAAAGGTCCATATCACAAGTGGCAATATAAAGTGACGTTCTTTTGCATTAAGATTTTGCGCATCCAACCATAAAAACGCATGACAACCTCTACTTCCCTCTGCGAAGGGCCTATCTTTTACTTTTATCTTCTACCTTATATAAGAGTCATGGTGATCTTCACCTTTCCTTTTCATATTTTATCCTTTGGCAAGCACAATGTGTTGGAAAGATCCTGATATATATATATAATTGGATGTGAGTCTTCATGAACTATTATTGTTGACATTACCCTTGAGGTAAAACGTTGGGAGGCAAAACCATAAGCCCCTATCTTTCTCTTGTCCGATTAAAACTTCATACCCATAAATATTGCCTGAGTGTTAGCAATTGTGAAAGACTAAAAGATGGTTGAGTATGTGGACTTGCTAAAAAGCTCTTATATTGACTCTTCCCTATGTTATGATAAATTGCAATTGCCTCAATGACTGAGACTAGAGTTTGTTGGTTCTCAATGAAGTTTATGATTCATATTTGAAATTTTGATTGAATTGTTACTTTAGAATAAGAGATCATATGACAATATATATATGTTGTTCTAAGAATGATCATGATGCCCTCATGTCCGTATTTTATTTTTATCGACACCTCTATCTCTAAACATGTGGACATATCTTTCAATTTCGGCTTTCGCTTGAGGACAAGCGAGGTCTAAGCTTGGGGGAGTTGATACGTCCATTTTGCATCATGCTTTTATATTGATTTTTATTGCATTATGGGATGTTATTACACATTATGTCACAATACTTATGCCTATTCTCTCTTATTTTATAAGGTTTACATAAAGAGGGAGAATGCCGGCAGCTGGGATTCTGGGCTGGAAAAGGAGCAAATATTGGAGATCTATTCTGCACAGCTCCAAAAGTCCTGAAACTTCACGGAAGTTATTTCTAGAATATATAAAAAATACTGAGCGCAAGAAGTACCAGAGGGGGCCACCCACCAGCCACGAGGGTGGGGGCGCGCCCTACCCCCTGGGCACGCCCCCTGCCTCATGGGCCCCCTGGTGGACCTCCGATGCCCATCTTCTGCTATATGGAGTCTTTCGTCAAGGAAAAAATCATAAGCAAGCTTTCGTGACGAGACTCCGCCGCCATGAGGCGGACCCTTGGCGGAACCAATCTAGGGCTCTGGCGTAGCTGTTCTGCCGGGGAAACTTCCCTCCGGGAGGGGGAAATCATCATCGTCGTCATCACCAACGATCCTCTCATCGGGAGGGGGTCAATCTCCATCAACATCTTCACCAGCACCATCTCATCTCAAACCCTAGTTCATCTCTTGTATCCAATCTTTGTATCCAAACCTCAGATTAGTACTTGTGGGTTGCTAGTAGTGTTGATTACTCCTTGTGGTTGATGCTAGTTGGTTTACTTGGTGGAAGATAATATGTTCAGATCATTATGCATATTAATACCCCTATGATTATGAACATGAATATGCTTTGTGAGTAGTTATGTTTGTTCCTAAGGACATGGTAGAAGTCTTGCTATTAGTAGTCATGTGAATTTGGTATTCGTTCGATATTTTGATAAGATGTATGT
The DNA here is from genome assembly GCF_003073215.2 of Triticum urartu. Taxonomy (NCBI): domain Eukaryota; kingdom Viridiplantae; phylum Streptophyta; class Magnoliopsida; order Poales; family Poaceae; genus Triticum; species Triticum urartu. The sequence goes on from NC_053022.1 coordinate 198,166,743, forward strand.
TGTCATCCCTCTAGTGGTGTCATGTGAACGTCGACTACATGACACTTCACCATTATTTGGTCCTAGAGGGAGGCATTGGGAAGTAATAAGTAGATGATGGGTTGCTAGAGTGACAGAAGCTTAAACCCTAGTTTATGCGTTGCTTCGTAAGGGGCTGATTTGGATCCATATGTTTCATGCTATGGTTAGGTTTACCTTAATACTTCTGTTGTAGTTGAGGATTCTTGCAATAGGGGTTAATCATAAGTGGGATGATTGTCCAAGTAAGGACAGCACCCAAGCACCGTTCCACCCACATATCAAATTAACAAAGTACCGAACGCGAATCATATGATCGTGATGAAAACTAGCTTGACGATATTTCCCATGTGTCCTCAGGAGCGCTTTCCTTCATATAAGAGTTTGTCCAGGCTTGTCCTTTGCTACAAAAAGTATTGGGACATCTTGTTGCACCTTGTTTACTTTTATTACTTGCTACTCGTTATCAATTACCTTATCACAAAACTATCTGTTACCGATAATTTCAGTGCTTGCAGAGAATACCTTGCTAAAAACCGCTTATCATTTCCTTCTGCTCCTCGTTGGGTTCGACACTCTTACTTATCGAAAGGACTAGATAGATCCCCTATACTTGTGGGTCATCACTTTTTGCTTTTCTGGAGGAATAATGGAAACAAAGAGGAAATATGAAAACAAAAATGGAAATTTGCAAAACGAAAGTGGAAGTGGAATTTTTTATGTGGTAACGGAAACAAAAATGGAACGGTGTTGTAACACCCCGGATATGGTTTTCCTAATATGTAATCCAACTCTTGCCGTTTCCGGTGTTAAGTTATTTTATTTTCTCGGGTTCGGGTTTTTGTCTCCGTGTGTTGTTATCGTTGTCATGCATCTCATATCATGTGATCATGTGCATTGCATTTGCATACGTGTTCATCTCATGCATCCGAGCATTTTCCCCTTTGTCCGTTTTGCATTCCGTCGCTTCGTTCTCCTCCGGTGGTCATTTCTACCTTTCTTTCGTGTGTGGGGATTAAACTTTTCCGGATTGGACCGAGACTTGCCAAGCGGCCTTGGTTTACTACTGGTAGACCGCCGGTCAAGTTTCGTACCATTTGGACTTCGTTTGATGCTCCAACGGTTAACCGAGGGACCGAAAAGGCCTCATGTGTGGCCCAACACCCCTCCAAGTTGTCCCAAAACCCACCAAAACCTTCTCCATCATCTAGAGCGTTCGATCATGATCGCGTGGCCGAAAACCGCACCTCATTTGGACTCTCCTAGCTCCTCCTATGCCTATTTAAAGACCCCCCCCTTAAATCTCCTTCTCCTTCCCCCCGAAAACCCTAGATCCATCTCCACCCGCCGCCGCCGGACAAAATCGCCGGGCCGGACATTGTCCGACCTGCACCGCCACCGCCACGTGTCGCATGTTGGGTTGTTCTTTTATTTTGGCGCCGTAGCCGGTCCATGAGTGTTTGAATGTTGTAATGCTATTTATGTACTTTGATTGACGTGGCGAGTGTAAGCCAACTATGTATCTCCCCTTTTATTATTTATATTACATGGGATGTTGTGAAGATTGCCTAACTTGCGACATTGCTTTCAATGCGGTTATGTCTCTAAGTCGTGCCTCGACACGTGGGAGCTATAGCCGCATCGAGGGCGTTATAAGTTGGTAATCAGAGCCTTCCTTGAACTTAGGAGCCCCCATTGCTTGAACGTTTTTAGCAGTCGTTGTTGAGTCTAGAAAAATGTTTTGAGTCATTTAGGAATTATATATCGGAGAGTTTAGGAATTCTTTTTACTTCCCAGTCTCCTCATTGCTCTGGTAAGGCATCCTGACGTAGAGTTTTGACTCTTCTCTTCTCAAATTTCACTAAAAAAAATTTAGGATCACGCGGGTATCTTGGAATCGTTCCGATGGTTTTGTGACGAGAACATTGTTCTTGGTGCCTCCTGTCTTTAGGGGTTGTGGCAGTGTCCCGGGGAGTTGAGCTCCAAGGTGTTGTCGTCACAATTTTATCGTTGCAATTCTAGAATACCTGAGTTTAGTACGCCGACATCGAAAATCTCTTTTATGCAGTTCGTTGGTGAGATAACCTCGACGCCACCCAGTACTGGGGCGGGAGTTCGGGAGTATCGCCATAACTTGTATAACGGATGCTTTTCGAAGGTTGAGGTAGATGGTTTCCGAAGTTTTCTCTCGGTTATGTGTTGAAGGATGGATACAGCTGGATGTAGGATTTGCTAGATTTGGGTGAGATATTATGCTTCCCCTGTATCCCCAACACCTAATTGCATAACTGGAAAGGTTCGGGAGTTTCATAGGTGGGAATTCTTGTAGCTCTAGTCCTTTCTTCCACGGATATTTGGTTTGAGATTGGGATTTCTTACCGAGTATTCGTTCTTGATCCGTACCTTGTTGATTTATTTCTCTACCTAAATTCTAAGTGGCTTCTCAATTTATGGATATGTGACCATTTCAAGAGGAATGCATTCGTTCTTATGTTCGGATGTGAAGACTTTATGTTGCAATTTTCATTCCGTTGGATTCAGCTTCATTTTATCTGTCAATGTGCTAATGGATGTCACCCTCTTGAGGATGGCTCCCGCTAAGAGCACCAATCAGAATCAGAATCAGGATCCGCCACCACCTCCACCTCCTCCGGAGGCATGGCAAGCTGTGATGGCCGCAACCAATGCAAACACACAGTTGATCATGCAAATTCTTCAAGAGCGCAATCAAGCGAACCAAGGCAACCAAGGCAACAATCAGAATCACTTTGCTACACTCAACCAGTTCCTTGCTAACGGGCCAAAGACTTTCAGCAATTGTGTTGAGGCAACTGATGCTGACGATTGGCTCGTGGATCTGTGCAAGCATTTCGAGTGCAGTAACGTCAGGCCTAAGGACTTTGTCAAGTTCACTTCCTTCCAACTCAAAGATCAAGCTGCAGAATGGTTCCAGCAGTACAAGGATTCCAGAGGAGGCCGTGTGATTACCTAGGATGAATTCCGTCAAGACTTCAAAGCTCATCATATCCCTCAGAGCGTGGTTGAAAGCAAGCGTGAGGAATTACACAACCTGAAGCAAGGCTCTTTGTCTGTCTATGACTACAACAAGTTGTTTCAGAAGCTCGCCCGCTTTGCTAAGCAGGATGTCCCTGATGAGAAGAGCATGATATACCAGTTCAGGGGTGGTCTCAGAGAAGAAATCCAGCTAGCTCTTGTTCTCTTTGAGCCCTTGAGGTACGATGAGTTCTACAACATGGCATTGAAGCAAGAGGCTGCTCAACTGAGGTGTGATGCTTCCAAGAAGCGAGTCAGAGACACTACTCCTTCTTCCTCTACTCAAGTGGCCAAGCAGCAGAAGTATTGGCTTCCTCCTCCTCCGTTCCGTCAGCCGTATCAGCAGAAGAGCAAAGGTGGCAGTGGATCTTCCCACCCACCCAACCCTGGCTTTCAGAACAAGACTTCGTCTCAAGCTCCAAGATCGAGTGCTCCGTATCACCGTCCGCTTTCAGAGGTCACGTGCAACAAGTGCCAACAAAAGGGTCACTATGCCAACAAATGCTTCAATCAGAGGCGTCTCCCTCCTCCTCCTCTTGTGAGATCGGCAAGTACAGCTGTGGTCAAGCATAACCCCAAGCACGCCAAGGTCAACTTGATGAACGCAGCTCAGGCAGAGGACTCGTCAGATGTCATCATGGGTAACCTTCCTGTTAACGATATTCTGGCTAAAGTTCTTTTTGACATGGGTGCATCGCATTGTTTCATCTCGAGACCGTTTACATCTAGGCATGAATTGACTTCGCAAGTTTTGCCTAGTCCGTTAGCAGTTGTCTCTCCCGGTAAGCGCATGCATGCTAACTCCATCGTTCCGGATGTTACTATCACTTTGGGTGACTACAAGTTCCTTTCTTCCCCAATGGTTCTTGGTAACTCGGATATTGATCTTATTCTCGGGATGGATTGGCTTTCTAAGCACAAGGCGCATCTTGATTGTGCAGCCAGGCAGATTCAATTGACTCATTCGTCTGAGGATGTAATTGTCTTTGCCGCTCGTGATGATACCACCCGTCTGTTTTCTCTCAATGAGAAGGGTGAACTGGATGGTATCTCGCAAATTCCAGTCATTTGCGAATATCAAGACGTCTTTCCATAAGAGCTTCCAGGAATGCCTCCGCACCGGCCAGTTGAATTCGTCATTGATCTTGAGCCTGGCACGGAACCAGTGTGCAAGCGTCCTTACAAGCTCGGACCTGAAGAGTTGAAGGAGAGAGGAAGCAACTCGATATTCAAGAGAAAATGGGTCTCATCCGGCCTAGTTCTTCTCCGTGGGGTTGTGGTGTTCTTTTTGTGAAGAAGAAGGATGGAACGGACCGACTTTGTGTTGATTACCGGCCATTGAACAAGAAGACCATCAAGAACAAATACTCACTTCCCAACATCAACGAGCTGTTCGAACAACTCAAAGGTGCCCAAGTATTCTCCAAGCTTGATCTCCGTATGGGTTATCATCAGATTCGTATCCGTGAGCAAGATATTCCCAAGACTGCTTTCAGGACAAGCTATGGGTCATATGAATACACTGTCATGTCTTTTGGCCTCGTCAACGCTCCTCCGATTTTCTCTCGCATGATGAACTTCATCTTCAACGCCTACACCAATGACTTCGTTTTGGTCTATCTCGACGACATTCTGGTCTTTTCGAAGAACAAGGAAGATCATGCCAAGCACTTGCGTTTGGTACTTGATAAGCTGAGGGAACACCAGTTCTACGTAAAGTTCTCCAAGTGAGAATTTTGGCTCGATGAGGTTCTTTATCTTGGTCATATCATCTCCGCCAAGGGCATTGCGGTGAATCCTGAGAAGGTGTCTGCAATTGTGAATTGGGAACCACCTCAGAACGTGAAGCAACTCCGTAGCTTCCTCGGTCTCGCAAGCTACTGTCGAAGATTCGTTGAAAACTTTTCTATGATCGCGAAGCCTCTCTCAAATCTTCTCCAGAAGCACGTAAAGTACGTTTGGTCTCCGGAGTGTGACATTGCTTTCAACACTTTGAAAGACAAATTGGTCACCGCTCCAGTTCTGACTCCGCCTGATGAATCCAAACCGTATGAGGTCTTTTGCGATGCCTCTCTCCAAGGTCTTGGCGCAGTGTTGATGCAAGAGAAGAAAGTTGTGGCTTATACCTCTCGCCAGTTGAAGCCCAACGAGAAGAACTACCCCACTCATGACCTCGAGTTGGCGGCAGTTGTGCATGCTCTTTTGACTTGGAGACATCTCTTATTGGGAAGAAAAGTGGACATCTTCACTGACCACAATAGTCTCAAGTACATCTTCACTCAGCCTAATCTCAACCTCAGGCAGACTCGATGGGTCGAAATGATTCAAGAGTATAATCCAAGTATTGAGTATACTCCAGGCAAGGCCAATGTGATTGCTGACGCATTGAGCAGGAAGGCTTATTGCAACAGTCTTATTCTCAAGCCTTATCAACCCGAGCTTTGTGAAGCTTTCCGAAAACTTAATCTGCAAGTTGTTCCTCAAGGTTTCCTCGCCAACCTTCAAGTCTCTCCTACCTTGGAAGACCAGATTCGCCAAGCCCAGCTTCTTGATGCTATGGTGAAAAAGGTGAAGATTGGGATTGCCAAGAGTCAACCCAAGTACAAGTGCTACCGCCTTGATGACAAGGGTACTCTCTTCTTCGAGGATCGTATTGTTGTGCCCAAAGGTGATCTTCGTAAAGTTATCATGAACGAGGCTCACAATTCTCTCCTCTCCATCCACCCTGGGAGCACGAAGATGTATCAGGACCTCAAGCAGGCTTATTGGTGGACTCGAATGAAGCGCGAGATTGCTCAGTTCGTGAATGAATGTGATGTCTGCAGAAGAGTGAAGGCAGAACACCAAAGGCCAGCTGGTCTCCTCCAACCTCTTGCCATTCCAGAATGGAAGTTTGACCATATTGAGATGGACTTCGTGACTGGGTTTCCAAAGTCCAAGCATGGCAATGATGCTATATTTGTTGTCATCTACAAACTCACTAAAGTGGCTCACTTTCTGCCTATCAAAGAGTCAATCACTGCAGCTCAATTGGCGGAGCTCTATACCTCTCGAATTGTCTCTCTGCACGGTATTCCACAGGTGATCTCTTCAGACCGTGGCAGCATCTTTACCTCCAAGTTTTGGGATTCTTTTCAGAAGGCCATGGGCACCAACATCTGCTTCAGCACAACTTTCCATCCTCAAACTTGTGGTCAAGTCGAGTGTGTCAACCAGATTCTTGAAGATATGCTCAGGGCTTGTGTGATCTCCTTCGACATGAAGTGGGAGGATTGTCTTCCTTATGCTGAATTCTCCTACAACAACAGTTTTCAAGCAAGTTCGGGCAAGGCCCCATTTGAAATTCTGTATGGTAGGAAGTGCCGTACCCCTCTCAACTGGTCTGAAACCGGTGAACGTCAGCTTTTGGGTAATGACTTAATCACAGAGGCAGAGGAAATGTGCAAAGTCATTCGAGATAACCTCAAAGCAGCCCAATCCCGCCAGAAGAGCTACTATGATAGTAAGCACCGTGATTTGGCTTTCGAGATCGGAGATCATGTTTACCTCCGCGTCTCTCCCATGAAAGGTACTCGTCGCTTCGGTATCAAAGGGAAGCTTGCCCCCAGATACGTGGGACCTTTCAAGATTGTCAGCAAGAGAGGTGACCTCACCTATCAACTCGAGCTTCCTTCAAACTTTGCAAATGTGCATGACGTGTTCCATGTCTCTCAGCTCTGAAAGTGTTTCAAGACTCCTGACCGCACCGTCAACTTCGAGGACATTGAGCTCCAAGAAGATCTCTCTTATCATGAGCACCCCGTTGCTATTCTTGAAGAGACTGAACGCAAGACTCGCAACAAGTCAATCAAATTCCTCAAAGTCAAGTGGTCACTCCATTCCGACCATGAAGCTACCTAGGAACGCGAGGATCACCTCCGTTCTGAGTACCCGGCGTTCTTTCAGTCCTAGATCTCGGAACGAGATTCTTTCGTAGTGGTGGAGTGTTGTAACACCCTGGATATGGTTTTCCTAATATGTAATCCAACTGTTGCCGTTTCCGGTGTTAAGTTATTTTATTTTCTCGGGTTCGGGTTTTGTCTCCGTGTGTTGTTATCGTTGTCATGCATCTCATATCATGTCATCATGTGCATTGCATTTGCATACGTGTTCATCTCATGCATCCAAGCATTTTCCCCTTTGTCCGTTTTGCATTCCGGCGCTTCGTTCTCCTCTGGTGGTCATTTCTACGTTTCTTTCGTGTGTGGGGATTAAACTTTTCCGGATTGGACCGAGACTTGCCAAGCGGCCTTGGTTTACTACCGGTAGACCGCCTGTCAAGTTTCGTACCATTTGGACTTCGTTTGATGCTCCAACGGTTAACCGAGGGACCGAAAAGGCCTCGTGTGTGTTGAAGCCCAACACCCCTCCAAGTTGTCCCAAAACCCACCAAAACCTTATCCATCATCTAGAGCGTTCCATCACGATCACGTGGCCGAAAACCGCACCTCATTTGGACTCTCCTAGCTCCTCCTATGCCTATTTAAAGACCCCCCCCCCCCGAAAATCTCCTTCTCCTTCCCCCTGAAAACCCTAGACCCATCTCCACCCGCCGCCGCCTGACAAAATCACCGGGCCGGACATTGTCCGACCCGCGCCGCCACCGCCACGTGTCGCATGTTGGGTTGTTCTTTTATTTTGGCACCATAGCCGGGCCATGAGTGTTTCAATGTTGTAATGCTATTTATGTACTTTGATTGACGTGGCGAGTGTAAGCCAACTATGTATCTCCCCTTTTATTATTTATATTACATGGGATGTTGTGAAGATTTCCTAACTTGCGACATTGCTTTCAATGTGGTTATGTCTCTAAGTCGTGCCTCGACACGTGGGAGCTATAGCCGCATCGAGGGCGTTACAGGTGTTTTCCGGTGGAAGAGGCGTGGAAACGGAACTTTCCGTTTCCGCGAATATGGAATTTCCGTTTTTACTATAGGCCTATGGCTACTTTGTAGTCCAACCACTAAACAACACACAATTATACAATGAGTAGAATGAATCATTTCAGCCCAACTTTTACTACTATACATGTACTCAACTTGACCCTATATGTAACTGTCTAGTACTACAACAATACTAGGCTAAGTTGCTAACATAATGATATTTTTTGTAGCCATGTTAACAATTCATTAAATTTTCTTGTGTTTTGTGTGTATTTCTCTAAGGTTCAAGGGTTTTATTAGGTTCTGATCAAGTGCCCACTTATGTTTCTGTGTCCGCTTTGTATTTGCTCTGTGTCCGTTTTCGGTAGTATCAGTTTCCGTATTCATTTTCGGGGTTTCTGTATTGATTTCCGTTTCTGCAAAAATATATGAAAGCAAATATGGTAGCACTCAGTTCTGTCCGTTTCCGCTCCGTTTTCATCCCTACCTTCGAGATTCAAGTCACGCCGTCGCCACACGCAATTGCCATCGGCATGAACAAGAAGAAGCACTTCGCGAAGAAGTTCAAGAGAGGATTTACCAATCACATGCGCATCGTCAAGTTCCTCAAGTTCGTCCTCGATCTCGACAAGCCCCCCCCCCACAAGCTCCACAAGAATCTCAAGTTCACGAAGAGCATGAAGACAATGGAAATCCTCCACGACAAGAACAACATGAGTTCGACAACCCTCCTCGCCAAGAGCAACACGAGTTTGACAATCCTCAACAACATGGGCGTCATCATCCCCAACCCCAACACAATGAAGAGCGACGCTACGGCAAGCTAAAGTTCACCATGCCCAAGTTCAATGGAAGCAACGATCCCGAAGAGTACCGTTCATGGGCATTGAAGGTCGACAAAATCTTCCACTTGCACAACTATGAAGAAGAGAAGAAGATCGCGATGGCATCCCTTGAGTTCCAAGACTATGTCCTCATTTGGTGGGAACAAGTCATCGAGCGCTGTGAGGTAAGAGGTGAACCACCCATCACTACTTGGGCGCAAATGAAGGATGTCATGAGAGCACGCTTCGTGCCTACCTACTACAACTGCGACCTCTTCAAGAAACTCCAACTGCTCAAGCAAGGAACCAAGAGCGTTGAAGAGTACTACAAGGAAATGGAGATTGCCATGATACAAGCCAATGTCATGGAAGGTGATGAGTAAAATATGGCACGTTTCTTGAATGGACTCAACCATCCTATCAAGAAGATCGCCGACTTCCAACCATAGTCGAACCTCATCGAGCTAGTGCATCAAGCTACCAAAGAGGAATGCCAAGTGCAAGATGATTACAAGTATGCCAAGTTCTCATCCAAGTCATATGGTTTCTCCAACACCCAAGCTTCAATGACTCCAACACCGCCTTCATCAACAAAGCCTTCTACAAGCAACGTCTACAAGTCGAGTTACAAGAATGCTTCGTCAACCCCAAGTCATCCTGCTACAACGAGCAACTTCAAGCCGAGAGCTTCATCATCATCTACCCCAACCGATGAGACCGTCAAGACGAGTTCCTTCAAATGCTTCACATGCGGAGGCCAAGGCCACAAGTCCTATGAGTGCACCAACAAGCGGACCATGATCCTCAACGACGACAGTACTTATGACTCAATGAGTGAACGAGAAATGGAAGCCCTTGAGCAAGTGGCCATACACCGGCAAGTGAACAAAGAAGACACGGAACAAGTCTTTTGTGATGAAGATTCAAGTCCCGCTGAGGGAGTCCTGGATTAGGGGGTCTCCGGACAACCGGACTATATCTTTCGGCCAGACTGTTAGACTATGAAGATACAAGATTGAAGACTTCGTCTCGTGTCCGGATGAGACTCTACTTGGCGTGGAAGGCAAGCTAGGCAATACGGATATGTGTATCTCCTCTTTTGTAACCGACCTTGTGTAACCCTAACCCTCTCCGGTGTCTATATAAACCGGAGGGTTTTTGTCCGTAGGACAACATACAATCATACCATAGGCTAGCATCTAGGGTTTAGCCTCTCTGATATCGTGGTAGATCTACTCTTGTACTACCCATATCATCAATATTAATCAAGAAGGACGTAGGGTTTTACCTCCATCAAGAGGGCCCGAACCTGGGTAAAACATCGTGTCCCCTGCCTCTTGTTACCATCCACCTTAGACGCACAGTTCAGGACCCCCTACCCGAGATCTGCCAGTTTTGACACCGACATTGGTGCTTTCATTGAGAGTTCCTCTGTGTCGTCGCCGTTAGGCTTGATGGCTCCTACTATCATCAATAGCAATGCAGTCCAGGGTGAGACTTTTCTCCCCGGACAAATCTTTGTGTTCGGCTGCTTTGCACTGCGGGCCAATTCGCTTGGCCATCTGGAGCAGATTGAAAGTTACGCCCCTGGCCACTAGGTCAGGTTTGGAAGCTTAAACTACACGGCCGATATCCGCGGAGACTTGATCTTCGACGGATTCGAGCCTCTGCCTTGTGCGTCACGCGGTCATGATGAGTACGATTTAGCTCTACCATGAGACAGTGTTAAGGAGATCGCACCGGCAGCCGCTTCTCCGGCCACGGACTCCGAACTGCCTATGCCCGTTCCTATCGAATCTGGCTGGGCGCCGATCATGGAGTTTACCTCCGCGGATATCTTTCAGCACTCGCCCTTCGGCGATATACTGAACTCATTAAGGTCTTCCTCCTTATCAGGAGGATCCTAGCCGAACTATGTCCGGCAGGACTGGGATGCGGACGACGAAGAAATTCACGGCCCACCCACCATGCACTTACTAGCCAGTGTCGATGACTTAACCGACATTCTCGACTTCCACTCTGAAGACATCGACGGTATGGACGACGATGCGGGAGACAAAGAGGAACCACTGCCCACAGGGCACTGGACAACCACCTCATCATACGATATATACATGGTGGATACACCCAAAGAAGGCAATGGCGACGAGACAGCGGAGGATGACCCCTCCAAGAAGCAACCCAAGCGCCGACGTCAGCGGCGCCGCTCTAAGTCCCGCCAAAGCAAAAGTGGTGATACCGGCACAGGAGGTAATAACACTCCGGATAGTGCCAAAGACAACAACAACCCCCTCCAGCAAGAGTTAGAGCAGGAGGATGGAGGGGCCAGCCCTCCTGAGAGAGCGGTAGATGGAGAGGCGGAGGGTGATAATTACATGCCCCCCTCCGAAGACAAGGCAAGCCTCGGCGATGATGAATTCGCCATGCCAGAGGATCCCGTTGAACAAGAGCGCTTCAAGCGCCGGCTTATGGCCACGGCAAATAGCCTTAAGAAAAAGCAGCAACAGCTTCAAGCTGATCAAGATCTGCTAGCTGACAGATGGACTGAAGTCCTCGCGGCCAAGGAATATAATCTCGTGCGCCCCTCCAAGAGTTACCCAAAATGCAGGTTGCTACCTCGACTGGAGGAAGAAGCGTATGACGCGGCTGATCGGCCACCTCGTGGCCGTGATAGAGAGGCATTCCAGCCAAAAGCTCAGCTTGCACCCCGACACCATTCAAACAAAAAAGCATGGGGAAACACACGAGACCTGCGAGACGTATTGGAGGACAAAGCAAAACGTGCAAGATCGCTCTACAGATCACGAGGGCGTGCCACTATGCGAGACGATAAACATCACGCCGGATACAGTAAAAGTAAATCCGGCCAGGCCGAACACAGCGGGCAAGACCCATTCGAGCTGCGTCGCGATATAGCCCAATACAGAGGCGCCGCACACCCCTTATGCTTCACAGACGAAGTAATGGATCATCAAATCCCAGAAGGTTTCAAACCCGTAAATATTGAATCATACGCCGGCACAACAGATCCTGCGGTATGGATCGACCACATCCACATGGCCCACGGTGATGACTTACACGCCATCAAATACCTCCCACTAAAGCTCAAAGGACCAGCGCGGCATTGGCTTAACAGCTTGCCAGCAAAGTCCATTAGCTGTTGGGAGGATCTGGAAGCCGCATTCCTCGACAACTTTCAGGGCACTTATGTGCGACCACCAGATGCCGATGACTTGCGCCACATAATTCAGCAGCCAGAAGAATCGGCCAGGCAATTCTGGACTCGGTTCCTAACAAAGAAAAATCAAATCGTCGACTTTCCGGATGCAGAGGCCCTAGCAGCTTTCAAACACAACATCCGCGACGAGTGGCTAGCCCGGCACCTTGGTCAGGAAAAGCCGAAATCTATGGCAGCCCTCACGACACTCATGACCTGCTTTTGTGCGGGAGAAGACAGCTGGCTGGCTCGCAGTAACAATATGTCAAATAACCATGGTACTTCGGATACCAAGGACGGCAATAGCAGGTCACGTCGCAACAAACATAAGTGTCGCATTAATAGAGATAATACTGAAGATACGGCAGTCAATGCCAGATTCAAAGGCTCTAAACCCGGTCAGCGGAAAAAGCCATTCAAAAGAAACACTCCAAGGCCGTCCAGTTTGGACCGTATACTCGATCGCTCGTGTCAGATACACGGCACCCCCGACAAGCCAGCCAACCACACCAACAGGGATTGTTGGGTGTTCAAGCAGGCCGGCAAGTTAATTGCCGAAGACAAAGATAAGGGGCCACATACCGATGACGAGGAAGAGCCCCGGCAGCCAAACACTGGAGGACAGAAGAGGTTCCCCCCACAAGTGCGGACGGTGAACAGGATATACACAACCCACATCCCCAAGAGGGAGCGGAAGCGTGCGCTCATGGACGTATATGCGTTGGAGCCAGTCGCCCCAAAGTTCAACCCATGGTCCTCCTGTTCGATCACCTTCGATCGTAGGGACCACCCCACTAGTATCCGTCATGGCGCATTTGCCGCACTGGTCCTAGACCCAATCATTGACGGATTTCACCTCACTCGAGTCCTTATGGATGGCGGTAGCAGCCTGAACCTGCTTTATCAAGACACAGTGCGCAAAATGGGTATAGACCCCTCAAGGATCAAACCCACAAAAACGACCTTTAAAGGCGCCATTCCAGGTGTAGAGGCCCATTGCACAGGCTCAATTACACTGGAAGTGGTCTTTCGATCCCCGGATAACTTCCGAAGCGAAGAATTAATCTTCGATATAGTCCCGTTCTGCAGTGGTTATCATGCACTGCTCGGGCGAACTGCATTTGCGAGATTCAATGCGGTACCGCATTATGCATACCTCAAGCTCAAGATGCCAGGACCTCGTGGGGTTATTACAGTTAATGGTGTCACAGCCCTAGAATTTTTTTGTAATTAGTTGCATCAGCACCCATGCATCATGTCTAAAATGAATTTGAAATGGGGGATGATCAAACCCTAGCACCAAGTCAAATCAAACAGGTTCAACCTAAAAATATTTTCAATGAACCCAAAATTGCCTTCATTAATGTTTGATAATTTTGGCAAGGGTTTTGATCCAAACCAAAAATATTGAACATTTTTAGGGAATTATTTGGGCTTTGATTTAATTTACTAGTGTATTTGAGTTGGAGCAAATAAATCCTATAAATATTGTATTGCTCCAATAATTCTGAGACTTTTTGTGGAGCTCTAGGATAAACCAATTTGCATTCACAATTTTTTCTAGAAGCTGCAAAATAATTTGGTCAGCAAACCAAATTCAAAACAGAAGCAGAAAATAGAAAACATAAATAAAAGGAAAAAGGGGATAACTTACCTGGACGTACCAGGCAGCCCATCAGCCGGCCTTGCACTATGCAGCCCACCGGGCCCAACTCCTGCTGGCCCAGCCACCAGGCCCCTCCACTGTCTTCAACCTCCTGCCACTGGGCAAGAGGGCGTGTGGCCGCCGTACGCGCACACGCGCGCGCCACCTCCTTCTTGGTTGGCCCTCCCCGACCCCCTTGGACGACGCCACGCACCTCCCTGCCTCCCTCTCCCCCTCTGTCCTCAGTTTCTCCTCCCCTGGTTCTCTTCCTCCCCCACGGTCATCGATGCCGTCACCGTCCGACGCGGCCACAGCCACCCCCTCGCTCCTCTAAAGTGCCCAGAAGCTCCGGCTCACCATCCTCTTCGTCTTCACCAAGCTACGCAACCGCGGGCATGCTACAATGGCGGCTACGTCGTCGTCTTCAACCTCCGGCCGCCGGCAGCCTCACCTTCGATTCGCCGCCGTCTCTGCGTCCCCGAGCTCACTGACTTGCTCGTCCGACTCGCCGTGAGCCACTGACCCGAACCCCCCTCCATTGCGCTCCATTTGCACACTGTAGCCGTTGCTCCACCGGAGACCGAATCGCTCCGCCGCCCGAGCTTCTCGCCGCCGTGGCCACAGTCGTCGTAGCTCCCAACCGAGCACACCCACGTGCTCACCGCGCCGCGTAGGTGCCGTAGGAGCTAAGCACGCTACTCCACGGCCACCGCAGCCCCGTTCCCGAGTGCGCCCGAACTCCGGCCGCCACCGAGGTCAACGCCGCACTCAACCCCGGCCACCCTAGCTGCTGCTGCTTGCTGCACTGGATGCGGGAGAGCTCCAGCTCCCCGCGGGTGCCCTCCGCCGCTCGTTTGGGCACCAGGAGTATGAACCCGACGCCCTCCACCGTCTCTGGCTCCACCGGCAACGAGCCGCGGGTCAACTCCGGCGAGTTGACCCGGGTTTGACCCCAGTTTGAGTCCCTAGAGCCACTGACATGCGGTCCCGGACCGGCTAATTAAGTTAGGTTAGTATGAACTAAGCTAGGTTAGTCTAGTTAGACGCTGACGTATGGGTCCCACAGGTCAGGTTTGACCTGGCGGGCCCAGTTGACCTGCTGACATCACAGCTATGTCATGCTGATGCAGTTAACATTTTCTGGATTTAAAATAATTCAGAAAATTGCAGAAAATATCCAAAACTTCAAAAATTCATAGTAATTCAACCGTAACTCCAAATCAAACAAATTATATATGAAAAATGATCAGAAAAATCTAATATATCCACCTGTACCGTTTTCATGCATGTTTGAACAACTTAAAGTTACTGTATAAGACAATTTGAATTAATGGCATTTGAAATGTCTTACATGGAGTTTGAATTTGAACCTTGGGTTCAAACCAACTTCATTTAAATCGTTGCTAGCTGCATTAGCTCAAGTCACATCATATTGCCATGTCTAGATCATGCATCATATTGTCGCATTGCATTGATTGTGTTCTTTCTCTGTTGCCGGTGACTGTCCCCTCTCAGTAGACGACGTTGCGACGATTATTCGGTGACACCGATGAAGAACTATATTATCTTCAGAAGTGCCAGGCAAGCAAAACCCCCTTGGTCATTCGGATACAATCCCACTCTCTCGCTCCTGCTCTCTTTTACTGCATTAGGACAAAAACGTTCCAACTGTTACATGCTGCGGTAGCTGAACCCCTTTCCTCTACATGACATGTCATTGCCACAGTAAATAGATGAAACCCACTAGCATGAGTAGGAATTGTTTGAGCCCTGATGTGCCTACTCATTCATGCTTGTTGTCATGCCTGCTACTGCTTAGAGCAGAGTCAGGTCTGATTCATCGGGAATGAATTGGAACGTGGTGAACATGTCCTACCATTGAGAGCTAAGTGTGTGAACACGATTTGGTAAAGGTAGCAGTGAGAGGCCATGTAGGACTACATGGTGGGTTGTCTCATTGCAGCCGTCCTCAGGAACTGAGTTCTGTGTTTGTGATCCATGAACAGTTACTACCACACATTGGGCTCCGGGCGCTCCAAGCTCTCTCAACTTATTAATCAACTAGTTTTTGGTGTTTGTAGGTAGTTTTAGTAGTCTACCAAGTGGCACCAGGTACAGGTGGGCTTGGGATAGACTAGGCACAGTGGCACGGTGTACCAAGTGGCACCCGGATGGTGGGCTTGGGAACCCTGCACACATCGTTTGGGGCTGTGAGCGACACCCCAGCCGGATCTCCTTGCGGATGGAACCCAAATAGGCGATAAACCTGGACTAGAGACTTGTCGGTTAGTCAGGTCGTGGTCGACTCCCTCGCCAGGCTTCTGCTTGAAGGTTGCCAAGATACACGATGTGTACATGGTGGTAAGTGGCGAGAGCGTGTGTGAAGAAGTACACCCCTGCAGGGCTATCATTATCTATTCGAATAGTTGGATTCCTCGGATATGGAAACTTGGACCCCTTGCATAGTTCATAGACAAGTGGAAGTGGATAATCTAAAATGTGCAAGATAAGCGTGAGTACTATGGATGGCATTCTCGTAGGGAGACGGGAGCAGATCCATCGTGGAGTATTGATATGGTGAATATGTGGACTCGTGTGCGCCACCGCAAGAGTTACTTGCAGTCGTAGTTCAGGATAGCCACCGTGTCAAAGCTGGCTTGCTACAGTCAAACTCCACCACCCCTTTGTTTATACCGAAGCATATGTAGTTAGTTCTGATGTAAGTCTTCTTGGGTACATTTGTACTCACGTTTGCTTATTCTATGTTTTGCAGAGAGACGTCGGTCTCGCTAGTAGTTCCATGTGGACTTCGACGTTTAGCTTGTTACCTCAGCTACGATCTTGTGCCCTCGGCAGGATCTGGTAGATAGTCAGGCTTCTCAGCCTTTTTCATTTATAGATGTCTGTACTCAGACATGTTAAGCTTCCGCATGTGCTTCGATTGTATGCTATGATTGTTGGGTCATGAGACCCATGTTTGTAATATCTCGCTCCTCGGAGCCTAATGAATAAATACTCTGAGTCGTAGAGTCTTGTTGTGATGCCATGTTATATTGCACATATTGAGCATATTGTGTGTATGATTGAAATGCTTGGTATGTGTTGGATCTGACAACCTAGTTGTTTATCCTTGGTAGCCTCTCTTATGGGGAAATGTAGTCTTGTGCTTCCATGAGCCATAGTAGTCTTCTACTGCCCGGTTCATCGGAGTCCTGTTAGCCCAGTGCTACAGCCCAGATTCACACGCTGCTGACCAACATGCTTGATGTTGATTCATGTATGCCTGTCCTCGTAAGTTAGTGCCACTTTGGGTTCACGACTAGTCATGTTGGCCCGGGTTCTCTGTCATATGGATGCTAGCGACACTATCATATACGTGAGCCAAAAGGCACAAACGGTCTCGGACCATGGTAAGGCGACACCCGTGGGAATACCGTGTGTGAGGCCGCAAAGTGATATGAGGTGTTACCGGCTAGATCGATGTGACTTGGAATCGGGGTCCTGACAGCTTTGGTATCAGAGCCTGACTGCCTGTAGGATTACCAAGCCCAACCGGTCGAAGTTGTGTCTAGAAATGCTTTAGTTATGTAAGGGAATTGATTGTGGAAGGGAACGTAAGGCTCTTTTTACTCCTTATACCTCATGCCCTCTGATCTGAGTCATCCTCTTCTCTTCTATGGGGGTTAAGAACTAGGCCTTCTCATCTATCTATTAGGATGACGAGTTACTATGTTAGAGACTTATCAGATTGTTGAGTTCAAGCCTCAGTTCAGTTCCTACTACTTCCATATGTTCATAGCTGGCCTCAGAGCCTTGAGTTTGTGATGTTGAGTGGCTATGCCACCATTTTTGCAGGTTGTCTCAAATCTTTTGAGCAATTACAGCCGTTATGCTGTCCGAGTCATCCCAGGTTTCTAAGTAGCCTGATGCATTTGCAAATCCCTTCTTTCCATTCCCGATGTCCCTTTGGGCCAATTCAACCACACTAATCGTTCTGTTGAGGTACTCCATTGCCTTGACATATATGTTGGAGCTGTTATTATGACCCTAGGTGTTTTAGAGAGTTACCTAGTAATCTAGCTATGTTTTGTGTTCCTGGTGTGATGATTCTGGCCACCATTCTCGAAAGCATCCCATGATGCCATTTAGTGGTAGGCATTCTATTTCTGGGTTTTTGAACCCGAGATTCACCCTACTTATCTCATGTTGATAGTGTTGCTAGTTCCTTTAGGGTATTAGTAACCTTTGCGATAGTCCTCGAAGTTCATGGTACATCCTTCTTCCAATTACCATGAACCATTCCTGGCAGGAGTTCTTTTGAACCCAAAGGTCACGTCCAGAGTGCTCTTGACGAGTTCTCGATTCTATGATGTGACTCTGCCAATTCTACCTTCTTTGCATGGGTTATCCGGAAGAAATATGTTGAACTTGGTTCGACATACTAATCTATGCATCCACAACTCAGAAAGTTATATGTTCCTTTGAGTTGTCCCTATCTTTAGTTGTATCATGATCTCCGTCTATCATTTGATAGTTAAGAGCATGTCTTGCATTCATGCTCATCGATACCTCTTATTCTTGTGGTCTGTCAAGCCATTCTATTCTGGAATGACTAGGAGAAACAAACTCTAGTACCTCATCCATATTTAGGATTGGGTCAAAGCAGTTGTATTCCGCAGGTCAAAATGCCAATCCAGCTTTTGATTATGTCCTACCCTGAAGTATTGCCCTCTTGATGTCAGGAATGTCATGAGAATTGCACCAACTCTTATGAATTCTTGATGAAGTGATACTTCTCGCCATCATCATTTGTTCCTCGGTTCTGTGTTGTTGCAACCGGAATACCGACAAGTGAATCATGATGTGTGAAATCAATACTCCTAGCAACCCCGTTGCTTGGTGGTTAATGGACGATAATCTCATTCTTGCTGTGTTGATTATGGAATCATCATTCTAAGATTGATCATGCTACCTAGTCCATATTTTCAGGTGCACTCATCGACCGATGAGTTAGGATTGTGACAATCCCTCGCTTCTTGATTATATCGTCTTGCCCTGAAAAGCAAGGTTGTGCTCGAGCTAAATAACGTATCGGTGGTTCGTGATTTTCTGAATATCTTCTCGGAAGTATTACCAGGTTGTTCCTTGATCACTATGTTGAGTTCGTGATCATGTTGGTTTTTCTCTAAACCATCCATTCTCCAAGAATCTGTGTTCGATACCCCCGAGCTAGTTGGTTAAGCTAAACAACAACTTGGAGAGTTGGAAGATGGAAGCTTGTCTGACTTAGTTCATGATAAGGGATATCTTTGTGTGTGTGTGTTGAAGAAAGATGATATCTTCATCGATTGGTCCCTGTGATTAGTTGTTGGACCTATTGTCTTATCAACTTTGATTTGAGTATGGGCTATCGTCAAATCAAATCAGAACCAATGATGTTCGTAATGTTGTCTTACTCATGGTTGATCCCTCGAGCATACCCCATTATATCTTTTGGTTTGACCAATGCTATCACCGTGTTCGCATGATGGTGGAAGTCCAGTGATATGGAAATCCCGATGAGTTGTTGTTGAGCCCATCAGCAGCATTTTGTCTCCCCCATGATTCATGTTGAACATCAACCTAGTGTTGAAAACTATGTAAGCAATGCATTCGTGTTCCGTTCATGAAGCTTATGCCTGGATGGAAGAAGTGACTTTCTCCAAGTTCACATGCATTAGGTGTAAGTTTCCGCCATGAATTTTAGAAAGGTTTGTTTTGTTTCCCTTGGAATCATCCCAAATCAGTCATGCATACGTGTGAAACACTCTATGGGTTGGTAGATTAATTACCTCCACTCCATATGTGTTCCTAGCACACCAAGCCACTGATTGACTTGTTCAAGAAACACGGAGTCTGTTCTAAGGTTAATCCTTTGGACTTCCATGCGTGGAGACTTCAATATCCTTGATGATGGTTCCCCACCTGAGCTCGATAGTGTTTCATTATAAGACTTCTACATGGTCATGCTTGTCGTGAACAATGTGTTCACATGTATGTAGCAGAACCAGCTCATGTTTTGGAGCTTGCTATCATAGCTCATTTCCCGAGAATCTCGCAACGTCATCTCGTCGGTTTGTGTTACAAACTTTCTTTTCCAGGCATGCTGTCTGAAATATCCTGTTACCAACCAGGTCTGAATCTCAGGCAGATATGATGGTTGGAACTTTTCCAGGATCTATGATGTAGGTCCCGACAAGGTTGATGTTCTGGCCGACGCACCTAGCCGGAAGATATGTCATTGTAGTATCTTTGACCATCTTTCCATGAGGATTTCGTGCGACTTATTATAGAAGTTATTCCTTAGAGATCCTTGTGCTGTCAGTCTCTTTGATGATTCTATAACCATTGAAACGTTGGAAACACTCTCGACTGTTGAGTTTTTCCCCAGTCACCAGAGTCATTACCAGCATTTGCATTTTGTTCCCAGCTTGCACCTCAGTAGTTGTTGTCCAGGATCATCTTCAAAAGCGGTCCTACCATGGGTCCCATCCATCTCTGATGATAAGCAAAAATCATCCCTTGCGTTATCTCAACAAGGTAGTCCACATCATCCATTCTAGTCTGAGTATACCATCCCTTAGTACTCCGCCAAACGATTGTTGTGATTGCCTTAGGCTGGTATAAAGAGTTCCAATGATCTCATAATCAAAAGTAATTATTTTTGCCACTTAAGGGAATGTTTCTGCGAGTCACCTTCCCCGAGGTGTCTCGTTATGGAATCATGGCAATTATCTCCTCACTACCTTGAAAACCATGCACTATCCTACTCCAGCATGGAATTGTCGCCTACCAATTTGAACCTTTGTCATATGTTTCTCATCCATCATCTCTGATGTGTGTTCTGCGCCTTAGCTCAAGGGATGTTTCTACGTCTCATTCCATGATTTGATCTTGTGTTCATTAAGATAGATGATCCATCCTTATAGAGTTATCTCGCTCTTTTGTCCTCGTGTTGGGTGAGGATCTCGCAAGCAAAAATGTCAAAGATCAATATGAAGCAATGAATCAATGTCTTCGAGATGGCAATTGGATCATGGAGATCGTGTTAGCTTCGTGTCCCCTCTGTCTTCTTACCTCACGTCTTGAATCTTGGGACGAGATTCTTGTTTAGTGGGGGTGAGTTGTCACAGCCCTAGAATTTGTTTGTAATTAGTTGCATTAGCACCCATGCATCATGTCTAAAATGAATTTGAAATGGGGGATGATTAAACCCAAGCACCAAGTCAAATCAAACAGGTTCAACCTAAAAATATTTTCAATGAACCCAAAATTGCCTTCATTAATGTTTGATAATTTTGGCAAGGGTTTTGATCCAAACCAAAAGTATTCAACATTTTTAGGGAATTATTTGGGCTTTGATTTAATTTACTAGTGTATTTGAGTTGGAGCAAATAAATCCTATAAATATTTTATTGCTCCAATAATTCTGAGACTTTTTGTGGAGCTCTGGGATAAACCAATTTGCACCCACAAATATTTCCACAAGCTGCAAAATAATTTGGTCAGCAAACCAAATTCAAAACAGAAGCAGAAAATAGAAAACATAAATAAAAGGAAAAAGGGGATAACTTACCTGGACGTACCAGGCAGCCCATCAGCCGGCCTTGCACTATGCAGCCCACCGGGCCCAACTCCTGCTGGCCCAGCCACCAGGCCCCTCCACTGTCTTCAACCTCCTGCCGGTGGGCAGGAGGGCGTGTGGCCGCCGTACGCGCACACACGCGCGCCACCTCCTGCTTGGTTGGCCCTCCCCGACCCCCTTGGACGACGCCACGCACCTCCCTGCCTCCCTCTCCCCTTCCGTGCTCACTTTCTCCTCCCCTGGTTCTCTTCCCCCCCCCACGGCCGTCGCTGCCGTCACCGTCCGATGCGGCCACAGCCACCCCCTTGCTCCTCTGAAGTGCCCAGAAGCTCCGGCTCACCGTCCTCTTCATCTTCACCAAGCTACGCAACCGCGGGGATGCTGCAACGACGGCTACGTCGTCGTCTTCAACCTCCGGCCGCCGGCAACCTCACCTTCGATTCACCGCCGTCTCCGCGTCCCCGAGCTTGCCGACCTGCTCGTCCGACTCGCCGTGAGCCACTGACCCGAACCCCCCTCCTTTGCGCTCCATTTGCACGCTATAGCCGTTGCTCCGCCGGAGACCGAACCGCTCCGTCGCCCGAGCTTCTCGCCGCCGTGGCCACAGTCGTCGTAGCTCCCAACCGAGCACACCCACGTGCTCACCGCGCCGCGTAGGTGCCATAGGAGCTAAGCACGCCACTCCACGGCCACCGCAGCCCCGTTCCCGAGTGTGCCCGAACTCCGGCCACTGCCGAGGTCAACGCCGCGCTCAACCCCGGCCACCCTAGCTGTTGTTGCTTGCTGCACTGGATGCGGGAGAGCTCCAGCTCCCCGCGGGTGCCCTCCGACGCTCGTTTAGGCACCGGGAGTATGAACCCGACACCCTCCGCCGTCTCTGGCTCCGCCGGCGATGCGTCGCGGGTCAACTCCGGCGAGTTGACCCGGGTCTGACCCCAGTTTGACTCCCCAGAGCCACTGACATGCGGGCCCGGCCCGGCTAATTAAGTTAGGTTAGTATTAACTAAGCTAGGTTAGTTTAGTTAGACGCTGACGTATGGGTCCCATAGGTCAGGTTTGACCTGGCTGGCCCAGTTGACCTGCTGACGTCACAACTATGTCATGCTGACGCAGTTAACACTTTCTAGATTTAAAATAATTCAGAAAATTGCAGAAAATATTGAAAACTTCAAAAATTCATAGTAATTCAACCGTAACTCCAAATCAAACAAATTATATATGAAAAATGATCAGAAAAATCTAATATATCCATCTGTACCATTTTCATGCATGTTTGGACAACTTAAATTTGCTGTATATGACAATTTGAATTAATGGCATTTGAAATGTCTTACATGGAGTTTGAATTTGAACCTTGGGTTCAAACCAACTTCATTTAAATCATTGCTAGCTGCATTAGCTCAACTCACATCATATTGCCATGTCTTGATCATGCATCATATTGTCGCATTGCATTGATTGTGTTCTTTCTCTGTTGCCGGTGACTGTCCCCTCTCAGTAGACGACGTTTCAACAATTATTCGATGACATCGATGAAGAACTATATTATCTTCAGAAGTGCCAGGCAAGCAAAACCCCCTTGGTCATTCTGATACAATCCCACTCTCTCGCTCCTGCTCTCTTTTACTGCATTAGGACAACAACGTTTCAACTGTTACATGCTGCGGTAGTTGAACCCCTTTCCTCTGCATGACCTATCATTGCCACAGTAAATAGATGAAACCCACTAGCATGAGTAGGAATTGTTTGAGCCCTGATGTGCCTACTCATTCATGCTTGTTGTCATGCCTGCTACTGCTTAGAGTTGAGTCAGGTATGATTCATCGGGAATGAATTGGAACGTGGTGAACATGTCCTACCGTTGAGAGCTAAGTGTGTGAACACGATTTGGTAAAGGTAGCGGTGAGAGGCCATGTAGGAGTACATGGTGGGTTGTCTCATTGCAGCCCTCCTCAGGAACTGAGTTCGTTGTTTGTGATCCATGAACAGTTACTACCACATATTGGGCTCCGTGCGCTCCAAGCTCTCTCGACTTATTAATCAACTCGATCTCTGTCCAGGAGTTGCAACTAGTTTCTGGTGCTTGTAGGTAGTGTTAGTAGTCTACCAGGTGGCACCCGGTACAGGTGGGCTTGGGACAGACTAGGCACAGTTGCACGGTGTACCAAGTGGCACCCGGATGGTGGGCTTGGGAACCCTGCACACATCGTTTGGGGCCGTGAGCGACACCCCGGCCGGATCTCCTTGTGGATGGAACCCGAATAGGCGATAAACCTGGACTAGAGACTTGTCGGTTAGTCAGGTCGTGGCCGACTCCCTCGCCAGGCTTCCGCTTGAAGGTTGCCGAGATACACGATGTGTACATGGTGGTAAGTGGCGAGAGCGTGTGTGAAGAAGTACACCCCTGCAGGGCTATCATTATCTATTCGAATAGCCGGATTCCTCGGATATGGAAACTTGGACCCCTTTCATAGTTCATAGACAAGTGGAAGTGGATACTCTAAAATGTGCAAGATAAGCGTGAGTGCTATGGATGGCGTTCTCGTAGGGAGACGGGAGCGGATCCATAGTGGAGTATTGATATGGTGAATATGTGGACTCGTGTGCGCCACCGCAAAAGAGTTACTTGCAGTCGTAGTTCAGGATAGCCACCGAGTCAAAGCTGGCTTGCTGCAGTCAAACTCCACCACCCCTTTGTTGATACCGAAGCATATGTAGTTAGTTCTGATGTAAGTCTTGTTGGGTACATATGTACTCACGTTTGCTTATTCTATGTTTTGCAGAGAGATGTCAGTCTCGCTAGTAGTTCCATGTGGACTTCGACGTTTAGCTTGTTACCTCAGCTACGATGTTGTGCCCTCGACAGGATCTGGTAGATAGTTAGGCTTCTCAGCCTTTTTCATTTATAGATGTCTGTACTCAGACATGTTAAGCTTCCGCATGTGCTTTGATTGTATGCTATGATTGTTGGGTCATGAGACCCATGTTTGTAATATCTCGCTCCTCGGAGCCTAATGAATAAATACTCTGAGTCGTAGAGTCTTGTTGTGATGCCATGTTGTATTGCACATATTGAGCATATTGTGT
This sequence comes from Triticum urartu, assembly GCF_003073215.2. NCBI lineage: Eukaryota > Viridiplantae > Streptophyta > Magnoliopsida > Poales > Poaceae > Triticum > Triticum urartu. The sequence continues at coordinate 198,191,134 of NC_053022.1, forward strand.
GTATGATTGAAATGCTTGGTATGTGTGGGATCTGACAACCTAGTTGTTTATCCTTGGTAGCCTCTCTTATGGGGAAATGTAGTCTTGTGCTTCCATGAGCCATAGTAGTCCACTACAGCCCGGTTCACCGGAGTCCTGCTAGCCCAGCACTACTGCTTCGGAACACTTGACTGGCCGGCCTGTGATTCACTTTGTTCCTGTGTCTGTCCCTTCGGGGAAATGTCACGCGGTGACATCCGGAGTCCTGCCTAGCCTGCTACAGCCCGGTTCACCGGAGTCCTGTTAGCCCAGTGCTACAACCCGGATTCACACGCTGCTGACCGACATGCTAGATGTTGATTCATGTATGCATGTCCCCGTAAGTTAGTTCCACTTTGGGTTCACGACTAGTCATGTCGGCCCGGGTTCTCTGTCATATGGATGCTAGCGACACTATCATATACGTGAGCCAAAAGGCACAAACGGTCCTGGGCCATGGTAAGGCGACACCCGTGGGAATACCGTGCGTGAGGCCGCAAAGTGATATGAGGTGTTACCGGCTAGATCGATGTGATGTGGAATCGGGGTCATGACAACGGAAACATAGAGCGCTCTCTCCGAACAGAGGAGCACACTGCGACCCTCGCAGCAGAAGCGCAAAGCAGCCTCTCAAGGCAATCCACCGGTTTGGCGTTTCAAGACCCGAACACCTTCAAGCGCGCTCGGAGTAATCGGCAACTAGACCGCCTGGCACGATCTGAGCTCACGTAGCAATGCAGCCCCCACCCAGTCCCAGCCAAACGGCGAAATCCATGCCACGCGTACATAATTATGCATTAAAAATACCATGGGCACAGGTGGGGAGGGGGGCACAACTACGGCACACCCCAAGACGCGGCTTAAACCGCACTAGGGGCTTCCCGCTTTGTTATTTTTCTCTTTTCAGGACTTTAATCTTTGGAAACCCTGTCCGGTAGCATGATTGTCGAACACATGATGCAGCAACCAAGCAGGCAAAAAGCTACGTCACACCACGGAATTCCCAGGTGGATTACGATAACGAGCGAAATATTTGCTTTAATACTATTCCTCAGCATGCCCTTGGAAGCGACATAGCCCTACTTTTTGCTTATCACACTATCTGTATCATTCTGCTTTAACGCACCTTTTTGAATAAACAATGCATAACATTCCGACTATTATTGCATTCTTGTTATATATATGTGCTCATTAATAATGCCTTGCAACCGTACACTTTGGTACGGCTAATACACTAGGGGCTTAAGTACCCCACAATATGGTGTGAGAAGTCTGAACACTTTCACAAGTGCGGCACCCCGAACTTATAGCATTATATGCATCAGCTCCGAATCATGTCTTTGGTCAAATGTTGGGTTTACCCGGCTCCTATGTTTTGGTACCTTACGTTCCGCTCTATCGGCTAAGGTAGCGCTAGGAGAACTACTGCGATTGTACCCTGGTTCTGCTGGGCTAAGCACCTCAGTAGAGAAAGCTAAAACTGACTGTCATGATAAGGCGAGAGACTGGTCGCTGTTCGACGAGGTTTCGAGTCCCTAAAGACTTATGCCGCTTAGAGCGAGGGGCCGGTCCTGTCCGGCTTAAAGGCGTGTATCGCGCCCCGAATTCGGCCTTCCGAATACCAGGGGCTTCACCGAAATTTAAAATTATAGAATTCTATGGCTAAGTGAGAGTGATAAAGCATTATTAGTCCAGTTGCCTTGTTCGTTGTGCTGAGCACCTCCCTCGAGGGACCCAAAAATGGGAACAAGAGTGCTCAGGTTTATCCCGAACACCCCAGCACTCGTGGCATGGGGGCAGAAGCCGAGGACTGGCCATCTCTCATATTGGATAAACAGCCAAATAGAAGGTAATATTTTAAATTCAAACAAGCGTTGCATAGCGCATATGAAACAAGTTTTCATCATACAGGATCACACGAGCAAGTTTATTCAAATATTACATCCTTGGAACATTCGTCCGCTACAAGACGGGCACCCTTCAGGACACCCTCATAATAAATTTCGGGGGTGCGATGCTCCTTGCCCTGCGGCGGTCCTTCCTTGATCAGCTTCACGGCGTCTAGCTTGGCCCATTGCACCTTCACGCGGGCGAAAGCTCGGCGTGCACCATCGATGCAGACGGACCGCTTGACGACTTCCAGCCGTGGGTAGGCATCCACAAGCCGCCTCACTAGGCCGAAGTAGCTGTTCGGAAGGGCGTCGCCAGGCCACAGCCGGACTATAAAGCCCTTCATGGCCTGTTCGGCCGCCTTGTGTAGCTCGACCAGCTGCTTTAGCTGGTCGCTCACAGACACTGGGTGTTCGGTCCCAGTATACTGGGACCAGAACAGCTTCTCCGTTGAGCTTCCCTCCTCGGCCTGGTAAAACTGTGCGGCATCCGACACGCTGCGGGGAAAATCTGCGAAAGCTCCTGGAGAGCTCCGGATTCGGGTAAGTAATCAGTAATTTACTTTTACATGCTTACTTTGCATATAGAATGCCTTACCCGCCGCTATTTTCTTCATCGCGTCGATCTCCTGTAGGGCCTTTTGGGCTTCAGCCTTGGCACTCTTTGCGCTCTCGAGGGTCGCGGCAAGCTCAGACTCTCGCGTCTTCAAGTCAAGCTCCAACGCCTCGTGCTTCGTCACGAGGGCCTGGAGCTCTTGCTGCACCTCGCCCACCCGAGCCTCTTGCCTTTCCCGCTCGGTGCGCTCCTTAGCCGCTTTATCTTCGGCCTCGTACAACTCTTGCTTTATGTTCGCCACTTCGGTCGTGGCCCCTAGCAAATTCATGATGATCCTGTCATTTTGCAATCGCATTCTTTTTATACATATCCATAGACTAGGTACTACTTACCTTTGTTCTCCTCGAGCTGCCTCTTGGCAAGGCTGAGCTCGTCCTGGGACCCTTTAAGGTCCTGCTTCAGTACGGCGACCTCCACAGTCAGTGCGGCAGATGCCAGCAGCGAAGCCTGCATATGCATATTGACATACTTATATTAGACTCCTGCGATATTGTTTCATCCTCTGTTCGGCTTTTCTTTGTGAACACCGAACAGAGCATCAGGGGCTACTGTCTATGCGGTAATATTTTTCCTATATTTTAAACACTTACCTCAAAGCCTGTTAGAAGGCTGGCACAGGCTTCAGTCAGTCCGCTCTTGGCGGACTGAACCTTCTGGACCACCGCACTCATAATAGTACGGTGCTCCTCGTTGATGGAAGCGCTGCGAAGCGCTTCCAGCAGATTGTCCGGTGCCTCTGGATGGACAGAGGTCACCGGTACAGGCGTCTTGGTCCTCTTGGAAGGAGGCCGCCTGCCCGAGTCCGGAACCACTGGAGGTTCCAGTGCGGTGTTCGGATGAGGGCCGAACTCGGAGCCCTCAGGGGCCTTGTCCCCTCTGCTCCCGAAGTGCGGAAGGTCGCCTTGAGGCGCCTCCGGGACTGTCTTCCCTCGACCCGGTGCCTCATGAGACAATACCTCTGCGTCATCCGCAGGGTAAGGGGAGGTGGCGGTCGGAAGTGGATCGCTATCCATATCCGACGAGCCCAGGGAGCCGTCCGACGATACATCGATACGGGCTCGTGGCGGCCTGCATAATCATATTCGGCGTTAGGGGAAGCAGTGCAACGGAGGAATGCTATGAGTCACTCTGGTATCCGAATACTTACGACTTCCCCAGGGGCTTGGCCCTGGGCAGCCACTCGTCTTCGCCGTCGGCGGCGGTGGTAGTACTGTCCGGAAGGAGAGTCCTTCCCTTCTTGGACTGTAGCGACCAGACCTCAAACAGTCTGATCTCTGTGCTCCGGTGTCATCCCTGGATCAGTAATTCTGACACCACACAGTAGTCGGAGGATTTATAGCAGAGTAGCAATCACACACTTATTACATCGAGTGTCTCAAAAGAGAACTTATTACAATAAATATGGCTTAAGGCCATCTAATAACGATAACAGCGGAAGGCTTGGAAGATAAGTGAGTCCATCAACTCCAACGGCATCACTGAGTATAGAACCACGACCTAAAAACCCCTTAATCGTCGTCTGAAAAGTCTGCAACATTAACGTTGTAGCCCGAAAACGGGTCAGCACATGGAATATGCTGGCAAGGTAACACATAGAGAATAATGGAATGCAACAGCTATACTATATGCATATTTGGCTGGTGGAAAGCTCTATGGTTACAGTTTTTGCGTAAAGCCAATTTTTCCCTACTTCAAAGGAATAGATTAATTACTATCATGGTGGTTGTTAAACATTGAGAATGGTTGACAGCATTCTCAATCGCAATTAAGTAACATCATTAAAACCCAACAAAATTAATTTTAGAGTAACATGTTGAGATTCACATGATAATCCAGGTACTAGATACTCAAGATGTCCATAACCGGAGACACGGCTAACCATGATTAGTTTGTTACACTCTGCAGAGGTTTGCGCACTTTTCCGCACAAGACTCGATCGCCTCCGTTGGATTTCTCGCACTACATGGTGTTTGAGAAACGGATGACCGAGACATAGTCTTTCAGAAGCGCTAGCACCTTACGATTGGGTAGACCGTACCACCTACATCCCCTACATCTGCTAGTCTACCACTGTAAGAGTTCGCACAACTTAGTCAACTATGCCAGAGCCCATAATGGCTTGTGGCTGCACACGGAAGTTTCTAGTATGAATAATCTCATGATCCCTTTGAGCCTGGGTGGCGGTCCAAAAGAAAAACAGGCAAGTCCTGGAAACCCTAGGTGCCTCAATCCACCCAGATGTGTGTTTAAGTTGCCACCTTAGATAATTAATTATCAATCTCACATCTGTCATGGATTTCACTCACCCAATCCACGTCTACTAGCATAGCATGGCATAATAAGAAAACGTAGAAGTAACTCCCAAAGGTTTGATAATAAACAGGTAATAGGTACTACCTCATCTACTTCCCATCCCACAATTTAATTAGATCCTAATCATGCAATGTGTGAGGATTGATCTAATGCAACAAAACTGGGTTGTAGAAAAGGTATGATCAAAGTGTTACTTGCCTTGCTGATGATCCGCGAAACCTAGAGATTCGAAGTAACATGCGGCGCACTCCGGGTATTCTATCGCAGACAAACAACAAGCATACAATAAGCACTCATCTAATGCACAGGTAAAACTCAAATAGAAGATCTAACCAGAAAGTTCAACTTAAGAACCCTGGTTTGCAAAAAGAATCAAATCGAACAAAGCAAAAGAAATCAAACGGCGAAAGAAAACAACTTCGTTCTAGTAATCTGGATCTAGGGCAAATTTTACAGTAGCAAAAACATGTTTAAGTTGATTATTCGGAAAGAGGGTTTTGTGACGAAACTCCAGGCACTTGAATCGCCTGATTCCGATAAACGAGCGAAAAGTTATACTAAAACGAAAATCGGATCAGAAATCGCGATCAGAAAATAACCGCGAAAAATCCGACGAAAAAGAAAAACGACGAACAGAATTTTTTTTTAAACAGCACGGAAAACGAGGCGGCAGCGAACCTCGGGCGGCGCGCGGCTCCGGCGGGTCGGCGGTGGGGCAACGGCGGCAGCTGGAGGCGGCGGCTGCGGGGCTGGCCTAGGGTTAGGGTTAGCTGGCAGCTGGGCTCTCTCGGGCTCTCGGGCGGCGCCTTATAAAGGCCTCGGCCAGCGGTGTCCTGGCCGAGTACGGCCCAAAGTCGGTTCCATTTTTTTTAAATAATTCCGCTCGGAAGAAAAATAAAAAGAAATACTAAACGGACTCCAAAAATCACGAAATAAATTTTCCTAGGTTTCTAAAATCAAGCCCGATAAAGTGAACATTTATCTGGGCCCAAACTACAACTTTGAAAAACACGCATTTTTCCTAAATTCAAATAAAATACCGAAAAACTCCGAAATAAATCTTATTTGATTTTTTTATTAAATCCTCAATATTTCCATATTTTGGGAAAGTCATTTTATTCCCTCACTCATATTTTTGTAATAGAAATAATTGATGATAAAATAAATAAAATCAAATGATCCTGTTTACATAATTTGAGAAAACTCAAATATGTAAATAACGAAATCCCCAACTCTCTCCGTGGGTCCTTGAGTTGCTTAGGATTTTCTAGGATCAAAACCAAAAGCAAAATAAAATATGATATGCATGATGATTTAATGTATAACATTCCAAATTGAAAATTTGGGATGTTACATGGACCCTTCGGCCTCCCCAGTTGGGGCGGCCTTCCTCTTCTTGTCTCCCCCGTCTGGAGGGGGAGCATCTTCTTCTGCCTCCTCGTCTTCGGGGGAGGAGTGTGCCGTAGAGTCATCAGACGGTGAGTCCGATGACGCCTGCCGTCGGGAACTCTTTCGGGTTCCCTTGGCCTTCTTGGTCTTCTCCGGCACCATATAAGGAGCTGGAGTCAGCATCTTCGCCAGGAGAGCGTCTGCTGGGCCTTTGGGCAAAGGAGCCCGACAGTCGATCTGTCCGGCCGTCTCCTGCCAGCCCTGTCAAAGGTACAGGAGCTTAGATCCCGCATAGAGTCAAACTATGGAAAACAAGTATCCTGTGAGAGGTAAAACAACTTACCGCGCTGGCTTGGCGCTTCGCGCAGAATCCTCGGTCCTCGATAGTGGGAGGGGGAACCTCGGCGCTCTTGAATAGCACCTTCCAGCCATCTTCGTGAGTTGTGTCGAAGAGCCTATTCAGAGTTCGGTGCTGGGCCGGGTCGAACTCCCACAAGTTGAAAGCCCGTTGTTGGCACGGGAGGATCCGGCGGATGAGCGTGACCTGGACTACGTTGACGATATTGAGCTTCTTATTCACCATGTTTTCAATACATGTTTGGAGTCCGGTTAGCTCTCCCGAACTACCCCAGGATCGGCCCTTCTCTTGCCAGGAGGTGAGCCGCGTGGGGATGCCAGATCGGAACTCGGGGGTCGCTGCCCATTTAGGGTCACGCGGCTCGGTGATGTAGAACCACCCCGATTGCCACCCCTTTATGGTCTCCACGAAGGAGCCCTCGAGCCATGTGACGTTGGGCATCTTTCCCACCATGGCGCCTCCGCACTCCGCCTGGCGGCCACTGACTACCTTCGGCTTGACATTGAAGGTCTTCAGCCATAAGCCGAAGTGGGGCTTGATGCGGAGGAAGGCCTCGCACACGAAGATAAACGCCGAGATGTTGAGGACGAAGTTCGGAGCCAGATCGTGGAAATCCAGGCCGTAGTAGAACATGAGCCCCCGGACGAATGGGTAGAGAGGGAATCCCAGTCCACGGAGGAAATGGGTAAGGAACACTACCCTCTCATGGGGCCTGGGGGTGGGGATGAGCTGCCCCTCTTTTGGGAGCCGGTGCGCGATGTCGTCGGGCAGGTAGCCGGCTCTCCTCAGCTTCTTGATGTGTCCCTCCATGATGGAGGAGACCATCCACCTGCCTCCCACTCCGTACATGGTTGGAGAGGGTTGAGGTGGGAAATGCGGACTTGGGCGCTGGAGCTCGAGTGTGCAAAAATGGATGAGCAAAGGAGGAAGAAGGCGTGGATGAAAAGGTAAATCCTTATCCCTTTATATGAGCGGACGAAACTATGTGTCCCCACTAGCCTGGTAAAACTCACTTATCCTCCAAGCGTCGTAATCGATGGCGCGGTTGGGTTACCCACACCCGTATTGATGAGAATCCCGTGATAGGGGGACATGATCTCTGCTTTGACGAGACGTGTCAAAAAACTGCCTCGCGTTATGTGCGGAGCTAGTTAAAGGAAACGGTTCGAATAATCACCAGGCCATGACATAATGTCGTGTTGCCAAAACAAGTCAGCAAATTAGATTTGCGGAAATATTATTCTCTCTGCATTGGTATGTGGAACTTATTTTGCAGGGTCGGACACTATCCTTGTATTCAAATTCTTCCGTGGTGTATTCGGAGGAGGAACCTGCCTTGCAATGCCGAAGACAATACTGCGTGTCGGACTCATCGTCATTGAAATCCTGGTTCAGGGGCTACTGAGGGAGTCCTGGATTAGGGGGTCTCCGGACAGCCGGACTATATCTTTTGGCCGAACTGTTAGACTATGAAGATACAAGATTGAAGACTTCGTCTCGTGTCTGGATGAGACTCTACTTGGGGTGGAAGGCAAGCTAGGCAATACGGATATGTGTATCTCCTCTTTTGTAACCGACCTTGTGTAACCCTAACCCTCTCTGGTGTCTATATAAACCGGAGGGTTTTAGTCCATAGGACAACATACAATCATACCATAGGCTAGCTTCTAGGGTTTAGCCTCTCTGATCTCATGGTAGATCTACTCTTGTACTACCCATATCATCAATATTAATCAAGCAGGACGTAGGTTTTTACCCCCATCAAGAGGGCCCAAACCTGGGTAAAACATCGTGTCCCCTGCCTCCTGTTACCATCCGCCTTAGACGCACAGTTCGGGACCCCCTACCCGAGATCCGCCGGTTTTGACACCGACACCCGCCCTTGTTGTCTCCAAGGTCTTGACTCTCCAACATCACCAAGAAGAAGATCAAAGATGCCACAAATTCCATACCAAGGCCGGCATCAATGGAAGGTCCGTCAAGGTCATCATCGATGGAGGGAGTTGTCATAACCTCTCAAGTGAAGAACTTTGCTCCAAGCTCCAATTGCCCAAGACAAAGCACCCACATGCCTACAAACTTCAATGGCTAAGTGACTCCGGCACTATTCAAGTCGAGCATCAAGTACAAGTCTCCTTCAAAATTGGCGCCTACGAAGACACTTTGGAGTGTGATGTCGTTCCAGTGACCGTTTGCCACCTTCTTCTTGGAAGCCCATGGCAATTTGATAGAGGTGTCCTCCACAACGGCCGAACGAACCACTACATCTTCAAGATGAAAGGAAAGGAGTACGTACTTCACCCTGTGTCTCCAAGCCAAATGATCGCCGACAAGAAAGCCACCCATCGTGGAGAGAATAGTGAGAGAGCAACCCACCAAAGAGAGAGTGAGCGCCACAAGCCCAAATTGAGTGCCTCCACGATGAGCGAAAAGAAGAACCTAGTTCTATTTTCCACCAAACGTGAGATAAGAGAAGTGTGTGAGAACCCATCTAGTGTGATACACTACATCCTTTTGTGCAAGGACGATGCACCACAAGCTAACACCTCTCATACTCTACCTTTAGTGTTGTCTTCTCTTTTGCAGGAATTCCAAGATGTTTTCCCCGATGAGCTACCTCCGGAACTACCTACACTGTGAGGCATCGAGCACCGCATGGACCTCATCCCCGGAGCACCACTTCTGAACAAAGCTCCCTATCGTGTCAACCCCGAAGAAACCAAAGAAATACAAAGGAAAGTAAAGCATATCATAGACCATGGACATGTGCATGAAAGTTTGAGTCCTTGTGCCGTTCCGGTCATTCTTGTGCCAAAAAGAGACGGTAGCTTTCACATGTGTTCCGATTGTAGACCTATCAACGCTGTCACCGTTCGCTATAGGTATCCCATTCCATGCCTTGATTATATGCTTGATGAACTTAGTGGTGCCACTATATTTTCCAAGATCGATCTTAAAAGTGGTTACTATTAAATCCGCATACAAGAGGGTGATGAATGGAAAACTGCTTTCAAAACAAAGTTTAGTTTGTATGAGTGGTTAGTCATGCATATGGGTTTATCTAAAGCACCGGGTACTTTCATGCGTCTTATGAATCATGTCTTTCGCCCTTACATTGGTGAGTTTGTTGTGGTCTACTTCGATGATATCCTTGTTTATAGCAAATATCTTCAAGATCATGTCACCCATGTTCGAACCGTTTTGCAAACTCTTTGAAAAGAGCGTCTATATGCTAACATGTAAAAGTGCCTTTTCGGCGTTGATAAGCTCGTTTTCTTGGGTTTTGTTGTTTCCTCTAAGGGTGTTCATGTTGATGACTCTAATATCAATGCTATTAAAACTTGGCCCCAACCAACCAATTTTCAACAAGTGTGTAGTTTCCTTAGTTTAGCCGGTTTCTACCGTAGATTCGTGAAGGACTTTAGCACCATTGCTTCACCTTTGCATGCTTTGAGCAAGAAAAATGCGCCTTTTGTTTGGGGACCATCCCAAGACACTGCTTTCAATGAGCTTAAGAATTTGCTTACTCATGCTCCCATTCTTGCATTACCCAACTTTGACAAGCCCTTTGAGATTCATTATGATGCTAGTGGTAATGGCATAGGAGGTGTTTTAACGCAAGAGAAGCACCCCATAGCTTACTTCAGTGAGAAACTTTTCGGAGTGCAACTCAATTACTCCATCTATGACAAAGAGTTATATGCTTTAGTGTGAGTCTTGCATGAATGGGAACACTATCTTCTCCCTCATGAATTCATCATTCATACCGATCATGAAACGCTATAATACCTTAAGGGTCAAACTAAGTTGAACAAGCGTCATGCTAAATGGAGTGAATTCATTGAGTCATTTCCTTACATCATCAAGTACATCAAAGGTAAGGAAAATGTTGTGGCGGACGCTTGTTCCCGCATATGCATGCTTGTTACTCAACTTGAATTGGATGTCATTGGCTTTGAGCACATAAAAGACTTGTATGAGCATGATCCTACTTTTGCTATTCCTCATGCAAAGTGTTTGACGCATACCTCTTGGGAACGCTATTACATCAAAGATGGATATCTTATGAGAGCTAACAAGATTTGCATCCCCGAGTCTTCTCTTCGTTTGTTGCTTTTGCAGGAATCTCATGGAGGAGGACTAATGGGACATTTTGGACATGACAAGACTTTTTCTACACTCTCCAAGAACTATTATTGGCCCAAGATGTTTCGCGACGTCAACCGCTTCACCAACCGATGCTCTACATGTCGCAAAGCTAAGTCTAAATCTCAATCCTATGACCTTTACAGGCCTCTCCCAATTCCATATCAACCATGGGAAGATATTAGCATGGATTTTGTACTTGGATTGCCTAGAACTAGAAATGGAAAGGATTCGGTATTCGTTGTTGTGGACTGATTCTCTAAGATAGCACATTTCATTCCTTGCAACAAGATAGACGATGCTTCACATGTTGCCAATCTCTTTTGTAGGGAAATATTACGTCTACATGGAGTGCCAAAGACGATTGTCTCGGTCCGTGACGTCAAGTTCCTAAGCTACTTTTGGAAGACCCTATGCGCCAAGCTCGGAATCAAGCTACTCTTCTCCACGGCGTACCATCCATAAACCGACGGCCAAACGGAGGTGACCAACCGCACACTCTCCACTCTACTTCGCGTGCTCATCAAGAAAAACATCAAGGAGTGGGAGGAGTGTCTGCCGATCACCGAGTTCGCCTACAACCACGCAAGACACTCAACTACCGGCAAGTCCCCCTTCGAGGTCGTCTATGGATTCAACCCATTGTAACCATTGGACATTCTTCCTCTACCACTCCAAGAGCGCATCAATATGGACACAAGTGCATGTGTGAATCATCTCAAGAAGGTGCATGAAGATACAAGGCACACCATCGAGCGCCAAGTACAACGTCTTGCGACCAAGCTCAACATCAACAAGCACCCCATGGTATTCAACATTGGTAAGCTTGTGTGGCTACACCTTCACAAGGACCGCTTCCCTACCAAACGCAAGTCCGAACTCCTACCACGAGCGGATGGACCATTCAAGGTGCTTGAACGCTACAACAACAACGCTTTCAAGATCGACCTCCCACGCGACAAGTACAACGTGAGCGACATCTTCAATGTCAAGGACCTCTCACCCTACCATGGTGATGAAGAATTTGATCCGAGGTCGGATCTTCCCCAGGGGAGGGGAGATGATGCGGAGCATCCCAAGATCATCACCACGGACCTATACCTACGTCTCCCACGACACCACTTGGACCAATCACAAGGGCACGAGCAAAGTCTATTTAAGATAAGGTGAACTCGCTCCTCTCCGAACTACCATTTCCTATACATGAAACATGGCTACTACCTCAAGTGGAGATGCTATGTGTGATCAGGTACTTGGAGGAGGGCCACGGAGAGACTACACCCAAAGGCCAAGACGGCAAGAATACCGTCCGTGAAGTACAAGAAGAAGAGTTGCGGAAGAAGCCCCAGCCACCGGACGACCGCTCGGGCCCGGACGACCGGCGCCTGAAGCACCAGCCACTGGACGACCGCTCGGGACCGGACGTCCGGCGCCTGAAGCCCCAGCCAAGCTACAGCGAGCGGAAGTCCGGCCCAGACCGGACGACCGACGACCACGCACCTGAGCCAAACGAGCGGAAGTCCGACGCCACCAGACGTCTGGCGATCGGACGACCGGCCACTTCCAGAATTCCGCTACTCCAGCATCCGAGCCAGCGTGAGCAGACGACCGGCGATTACAGGACGTCCGGCCGCCCGTGAGCCACCGGACGACCGGCCCCCAGCGGACGTCCGGTACCTGTCTGTGCATAGGATTCGGGCCCGGGGCCCATGTACCCCCTCACTTCGTCCCTAGTTACACTAAGACTATAAATGAACCTCATATTCCTCCTAGCTCGGGTTAGCAAAGGATTAGCTCATATTTTGTGTGAGAGCTTTGCTCATCCACTTGGTTACCTTCTCTTCGGAGATAGCGCCTCCTCGGAGAAGATCCCCCAAGCGGATTCAAGACCCCTTCATGGGAAGAACCTTAATACCTCCTCACGGAGAAGATCATGCTACTTGTATCGTCCTTAGTTGACCGTGGATCGTGTGATCTCTTGTGTACTCGAGGACCTAGCATATGTGTGACTATTTCTTGTTGTTTTAGTGATTCTCTCGTGTTTCCCTTTGTGTTTCCCCTCGTGTTCATCGCGGGATCCGCTCCTTTCGTGAAAGATCGGCCTCTAGGGTTCCTACCCTACATCACACTTCATCTCCCCCTCCCACAAAAACGACTACTCCACATCACCAGAGCATCTTACATCACGCCATCCATACTTCATCGGCCTTTCTACCCCTCCCCTCTCGAAACCCTAGACTGCTCATCCACTGGCATACCAGAGCCCATTCACTGCGAGCATCGTCCACCTCACTGGATCTACTTCAGTGACCGCATCTATCCCCCCACCTCCCCTAGAAACAAGTAGACTGCTCATCCACCACTATACCATAGCCCATTTAGTGTCGGCCCTGTCCACGGCACCGAATCTGCTTTGTTGGTACTCTCGTCAACCGCAGCGCATCTGTAGCAGCTCCTTCGTACTCCCCACCAGAGACGCTTCATCCACAGCCCGAAGCCGCCCCATTGACGCCCCCGTCGATGGCCTCTGATCCTCTTCGCCGACACCTTCCTCAACCCTACCGGAGCCACTCTGCCGACACCATCCTCTACCCCACCGGAGTAGCTTCGCCTACACCATTCTCAACCCTACCGGGGCCGCTTTCCCAACGCCCAAGTCCACGGCCTTAGATCCGCTTCGTCGCACCCTTGTCAAACTTACTAGAGCAGCTTCTGATGCCTCATCCACGACCGCAGATCCGCATCGTCGACACCATCCTAAACCCAACCACTGGAACAGCTTCACTGATGCCCTCATCCACGGCCTCATATCCACTTCGCCCACACCATAGTCCACTCTACTGGAACCGCTCCTCAAACACCCTACTCCACTGTTCTAGATCTCCTTACGGACCCTGACGGCCAGCACAGCGTCATCACCCTTGACGTTTCTAACCTGATTCCCACCGTCTGGCAAGATGCCAAGCACCTACCGCGGCCTAGGTACTTGTCACGTTTAAACCCGTCCAGCATCACCTGCCCGATGTACTTCAAATATACTAACAGGTCGCTGTTACATGTTATGTAGCTGGCAAGAACTACAAGGACGATGTTTCTTCTGGATCTAATAGCTTGGCCAACCAAGATCTTGTACAGAGGCATTGCTATGATCTTGTAAGTGTGTCTCTCTCTTGTATTGTTGTGTGCCTGCCAGCGTGCTTTGTTAGGATTTTTGACCAATAATCCCTTTGTGCAAACAATGATTTCCACTACTGGCTGCTAAATTAGAGATGTAGATGTCATACATGATACTCCATCCATTCCTAAATATAAGTCTTTCTGTAGATTCCACTATAGACTACATACAGAGCAAAATGAATGACTCTACACTCTAAAATGCATCTATATACATCTGCATGTGGTCCATAGTGGAATCTCTACAAAGACATATATTTAGGAACAGAGGTAGTACATTACACAAAATCGTAGGTGGTATGTAGGAATTCCAGTGCACTACATTAGGCTCCCATAGAGTGCCTATTGATGAGTGTAAAGAAAGAACCGCTAGGATGCGTGCTAAGCGAGATTGGTTTGTAAAAGTGTGTTCTTCTAGTTTTTGTGAAAATAATGATGAAGATATTAAAGTGATTGGTGTGACTCCCATTGAATATTTGTTTTCTAATATAAATCTTGATAAATATGGGACTGGAGATGAGTCAACTTTAGCTAGAAGGCATCCCAATGATTCGGAGTTTAAAGATCTTAACGAAAAAATTGATAAAAGTGGGATTGGAGAGGCCAAAACTTTAAGTAGTGATGAACCCACTCTTTTCGATTTCAAGTATTTTAATTATGATAATTGTTCTTTGATAGATTGTATTTCCTTGTTGCAATCCAGGTTGAATTCACCTCATGCTTATAATCAAAATAAAGCTTTTACTAAACATATCGTTGATGCTATGATGAAATATTTTGAAGAAAAACTTGAGTTGGAAGTTTTGATCCCTAGAAATCTTTATGATGAGTGGGAACCTACTATTAAGATTAAAACTAAAGATTATGAGTGCAATGCTTTGTGTGATTTGGGTGCTAGTGTTTCCACTATTCTGAAAACTTTATGTGATGTGCTAGGTTTCCATAAACTTGATGATTGTTCTTTGAATTTGCATCTAGCAAATTCCACTATTAAGAAACCTATGGGAAAGATTAATTATGTTCTTATTATTGAAAATAGGAATTATGTGCCCGTAGATTTTATTATGCTTGATATAGATTGCAATTCTACATGTCCTATTATTCTTGGTAGACCTTTCCATAGAACAATTGGTGCAATAGTTTATATGAAAGAAGGAAACATTAGATTTCAATTTCCGTTAAGGAAGGGCATGGAACACTTTCCAAGAAAGAAAATTAAGTTTCCATATGAATATATTATGAGGGCTACTTATGGATTTAATACCAAAGATGAAAATACCTAGATCTATGTTTTATGCCTAGCTAAGGGCGTTAAACAACAGCGCTTGTTGGGAGGCAACCCAATTTCACTTTTATGTTTTTGATTTTTGGTTCTATTTTTCAATAATTAAACATTATTACCTCTATAGTAATTGTTTTTTGGTGTTTTAATTAGTGTTTGATCCAAGTAAGACCTTTGGGATACTATGGTATATCGTTGATTTGGTTTTGCTGAAAAACAGAAACTTTTGTGTCCAGTAACAGAATTGTTTAAATTCATTGGAGTGTGGAACAATTCTGAATTTTTTACAAAAAATTTAAATATGAATTTATTCTGCTTTCCTAATTTTTCATAATTTTTGGAGTTACATAAGTGTACGAAGTTTACAGATTACTACAGACTATTCTGTTTTTGACAGATTCTGTTTTCTATGTGTTGTTTGCTTATTTTGATGAATCTATGGGTAGTATCGGAGGGTATGAACCATGGAGAAGTTGGAATACATTAGATATTACACCAATATAAATTTAGAATGATTTCACAACAGTACCTAAAGTTGTAATTTATTTTATTATACTAATGGATCTCATGAGTTTTCTGTTGAGTTTTGTGTTGTGAAGTTTTCAAGTTTTGGGTAAAGATTCGATGGACTATGGAATAAGGAGTGGCAAGAGCCTAAGCTTGGGGATGCCCAAGGCACCACAAGGTAATATTCAATGAAAACCAAGCATCTGAGCGTGGGGATTCCCTAGATGGTATCCCCTCTTTCATCTTTTTTTTACGGGTCCCCTCTTTCGTCTTTGTTCCATCGGTAAATTTACTTGAGGCTATATTTTATTCACCACATGATATGTGTTTTTCTTGGAGAGTCTTGTATGATATGATTATTTGCTTTTTAGTTTGCCACAATCATCCTTGCTATGCACATATTTTGAGAGGGACACGCATGAATCGTGAATTTATTAGAATATTCTATGTACTTCACTTATATCTTTTGAGCTAGGCAGTTTGCTCTAGTGCTTCACTTATATATTTTTAGAGCACGGTGGTGGCTTTATTTTATAGAAATTGTTGAAC
This sequence comes from Triticum urartu, assembly GCF_003073215.2. Lineage (NCBI taxonomy): Eukaryota > Viridiplantae > Streptophyta > Magnoliopsida > Poales > Poaceae > Triticum > Triticum urartu. Next base: position 198,207,375 of record NC_053022.1, read on the forward strand.
TCTCATGCTTCACTTATATTATTTTGAGAGTCTCTAAACAGCATGGTAATTTTCGAAGGTTATGAATTTAGTCCTAATATGATGGGCATCCAATAGGGATATAATAAAAACTTTCATATAAAGAGCATTGGATACAATGAGAAGTTTGATTCCTTGCATTTGTTTTGAGATATAAAGATGGTGATATTAGAGTCATGCTGGTGAGTAATTGTAGATTGGTAGAAATACTTGTGTTGAAGTTTGTGATTCACGTAGCATGCACGTATGGTGAACCGTTATGTGATGAAGTCGGAGCATGATTTATTTTTTTGATTGTCTTCCTTATGAGTGGCGGTCAGGGACGAGCAATGGTCTTTTCCTACCAATCTATCCCCCTAGAAGCATGAGTGTAGTACTTTGTTTCGATAGCTAATAAATTTTTGCAATAAGTATGTGAGTTCTTTATGACTAATGTTGAGTCCATGGATTATACGCACTCTCACCCTTCCACCATTGCTAGCCTCTCTAGTAACATGCAACTCTTGCCGGTCCATTAAACCCACCATATACCTTCCTCAAAACAGCCACCATACCTACCTATTATAGCATTTCCATAGCCATACTGAGATATATTGCCATGCAACTTCCACCATTCCATTTTATTATGACACATACCATCATTATAATATTGCTTTGCATGATATGTAGTTGGCATAGTATTTGTGGCAAGTCCACCATTCATATTTTTTTATAAATGTCACTCCTGATCATTGCACATCCCGGTACACCACCGGAGGCATTCATATAGAGTCATATCTTGTTCTAGTATCAAGTTGTAATTCTTGAGTTGTAAGTAAATAGAAGTGTGATGATCATCATTATTAGAGGATTGTCCCATGTGAGGAAAGGATGATGGAAGCTATGATTCCCTTACAAGTTGGGATGAGTCTATGGACTTTATAAAAAATAAAAGAGGCCAAATAAGCCCAAATAAAATAAAATAGGCCAAAGAATTCCAAACAAAAAATGAGAGAAAAGTGAGAAGGGACAATGTTACTATCCTTTTTTCCACACTTGTGCTTCAAAGTAGCACCATGTTCTTCATGATAGAGAGTCTCCTATTTTGTCACTTTCATATTCTAGTGGGAATTTTTCATTATATAACTTGGCTTGTATATTCCAATGATGGGCTTCCTCAAATTGCCCTAGGTCTTCGTGAGCAAGAAAGTTGGATGCACACCCACTTAGTTTCTTTTTTGAGATTTCATACACTTATATCTCTAGTGCATCCGTTGCATGGCAATCCCTACTCACTCACATTGATATCTATTGATGGGCATCTCTATAGCCCGTTAATACGCCTAGCTGATGTGAAACTTTCTCCTTCTTTTTGTCTTATCCACAACCACCATATTCTATTCCACCTATAGTGCTATATCCATGGCTCATAGTCATGTATTGTGTTAAAGATGAATAAGTTTGAGAACACCAAAAGTATGAAAAAAATTGCTTGGCTTGTCATCGGGGTTGTGTGTGATGAAATACTTTTTGTGATGAAGATGGAGCATAGCTAGACTATATGATTTTGTGGGGATAACTTTCTTTTGCCATCTTATTTTGAGAAGACACGATTGCTTTATTAGTATGCTTGAAGTATTATTGTTTTTATGTTAATATTAAACTTTTGTTTTTAATCTTATGGATCTGAATATTCATGACACAATAAAGAATATTACATGGATAAATATGTTAGGTAGCATTCCACATCAAAAATTCTGTTTTTATCATTTACCTAGTCGAGGACGAGTAGGAATTAAGCTTGGGGATGCTTGATACGTCTCCAATGTATCTATAATTTTTTATTGTTCCATGCTATTATATTATCTATTTTGGATGTTTTATATGTTATTTTATATTATTTTTGGGACTAACCTATTAACCTATAGCCTAGTGCCAATTTCTGTTTTTCCTTGTTTTTGAGTTTTACAGAAAAGGAATATCAAACAGAATAAAACTTTACGATGATTTTTCTTGGACCACAAGACATCCATGAAGCTTGGAGAGGGGGTCAGAAGATGCCCGAGGAGGCCACAAGCCTGCCAGGGGTGCGCCGTGAGGGCTTGTGGGCCCATCAGGTGTCCTCCAAGCTATAAATTCCCAAAATACTTTTACATTGGTGCACTATAAATTCCCAAATATTCCCAACCCACCAGAAGCGTCCACCAAAATACTTTTTCACCATCGCAAGCCTCTGTTCCCATGAGATCCCATCTTGGGCCTTTTTCAGCACCCTGCTGGAGGGGGATTCAATCATGAAGGGCATCTACATAAACCTTCCTACCATTTCGATGAAGCGTGAGTAGTTTACCACAGACCTACAGTTCCATAGCTAGTAGCTAGATGGCTTCTTCTCTCTCTTTGATCTTCAATACAATGTTCTCCTTGATGTTCTTGGAGTTCTATCTGATGTAATATTCTTTTGCGGTGTCTTTTTTGTGATCCTATGAGTTGTGGATTTATGATCAGATTATCTATGAATATTATTTGAGTCTTTTCTGAACTCTTTTATGCATGATTAAATATCTTTGCATTTCTCTTCAAATTATCGGTTTGGGTTGGCCAACTAGATTGGTTCTTCTTGCAATGGGAGAGGTGCTTAGTTTTGGGTTCAATCTTGCGGTGTCCTCACCCAGTGACAGAGTAGGGGTAGCGAGGCATGTATTGTATTGTTGCCATCAAGTGTAAAAATATGGGGTTTTGTGACACCCTGGTTTTTGCCATCATGAGTTTCCCTTGCCTTTTTGCTTTTATTTGGATTTTGAGTTAATTCATTTGGACTAAACACTTGGGCATTGTTTTGATTTTCACCCAAGTGACTCCAATCACCTCCCACAACCTCTCTTGACATCTCATTAATCCTCACATTGCTTTGGAAAAAAATTCTTCTAAAGAAAATATTCGTTTTCACCTTGAAAAATGGAATATTTTCACTTCCCCTCCAAATCAACCCCTGTGTTTCTTGCCCATAAAAATCTGTGAAAATTCACACACACCCTTTGGACAGTGCCTCATCATCCTATGCCAAAATATCAAGTGGTCATGTGGCCAAATTTTGCTAGGAAAATTCATTTGTATTCTGGCCAGAGAATGTAGTTTGTACAGCAAGTGCATTATTCCTTGATCTTTTGGAGCTGAATTTTCTTGAGCATCATCACCTTAGTAACCTAACACTAAACCCCAAAGCTCATCTCCCAACTCTTTCTGGTTTGATCACAAATTAAGCCACAAGTTTCTGTCCAGAAACTTTCAGTCAAAGTTGTGATCAACTCACTCATCCTGGTGGTTTGCTAAATCCTTTCCTAGCCTAAACACTCCACGGTCGACAGCCTAGACATAGTTTGGCATCGTCTGGGCGTCACGTTGCCACAGTGCGCATGGTGACCGCGTGAGGACACGGGCTCATACACGCTGTCGACGTGCTCTCAGCTGCGCCCGAGCCTCTGTTGAGCTCGTGCTCGTCTCAACATCAAGCCCAGCATGCCGCATCGCGCCACCAGCCTCGCTTCACCTCCCCAGCACCCTCGTTGTCGCTCGCCAACGCCGAAGACGCCGCAACGATCATGCGTGCGCCGCGCCAGAGGAGCATAGTGCCCTCGTGCTCGAAGTTGTGCCCTCCCGTGCATCATGTGCTCGTCCCCGAGCTCGTATAGTGGCCGTGTGAGCCCTTACCACTTCTCCCTCTCTCACTGACGCCCCTCGTCACTGTGTGTCGCGTCCAGAGACTCCGGCGAGCTCCTTTCTCCTCACCTCTCCACCCACTCAACCTCCACAACCCCGTAGGAAGCCGTAGCCCGGCCGGGCAGGCCTCTGGCCGCCCTCCCCGACCCGAGCTCCCCGACGATCCCCTTTCTCTATCCCCCACCTCCCCATTGCTCCTCGAGCTCAACCCACTTCTCCGGCGACTCCCTAGTGAACCACTGGAGCTAGCCAACCCCCTGGAGCCCCTGGAGCCGCTTGTTCTCACCGGCATCTTATTCTCCGACGAGCTCCGCCTATTGTAGCCGTTGGAGACGACCACGCCGACCTCGTTCGTCCACCTCTCACCAAGCAACGGGTACGTGCGGGTGCGATGTAGTCTTGCGCATCGATTTATCCCTTCCATGAAAGCCGCCGACCTCTCCTCGCTGGAGAAACGCCGGCAACGCACCGCCCCTCCTTTGCTCCCCTCTCTCTCTCTCCCTAGATCTGACGTGTGGGGCTCGCTGTCAACCTCTCCACTTGCACCCGAAGTGGTACGAGTGGAAGCGTATTCCCTGGAATACGTCTTGGACGTCACCCCCTGGATTTTCTTTTTATTCAAATTTAATTCAAATTTGACCAAAAAATTTGACTAGCCATAACTCCTAATCTATAAGTCCAAATGTGTTGATTCTTTTTGCATTAGTTTTGTATTGAAATATTCTAGCAGCACACCAAATTGAGATTTTTCCTTGTTTTCTACATTTTTTGGTGAATTTTAGAGTGGTCCTTGATATTTTATTTTGTTGTTTTTAATTATTTTCAGAAGGAGAAACTTGCCTTTAGGAGAACTAGGAGGAGTGTGACCCTCCTCTGTGCTAAGGCAAGCCACACAAATATTTGCATGGTGTCATTTCAATAACTATGATTTTTCCAACTTGAATATGACTTATTTCGTGCATTAAATCATTTAAATAATATTGCTTAGATTACTTCATTTGTTATGCTTGTATTGTTTAGCTTGATGTGGTACTTGAGTGCATGAACTAGTTGGATGCAGTGGTATGATCTTGATAGCATGACTATGGTTTGGTAATGGTCGGGATTATTTGCATGTGATGGTTGATCATTTTCACCATGCTAAAGTCCTAACTAAAAATGATTGGGTTAAAACGAGAAAACTAAAACCAGTGTCTCTAAAGTGATTAGTAGTGTTGTGGAACATAGTAATTCCAAAAAAAATCCTATGCACACGAAAGATCATGGTGATACATAGCAATGACAGGGAGAGTATGTCTATGTACCCTCGTAGACTGAAAGCGAAAGCGTTTATCAATGCGGTTGATGTAGTCGTACACCTTCATGATCCGTCCCGATCAAGTACGGAACGTACGGCACCTCCGTGTTCAGCACACGTTCAGCTCGATGACGTCCTCGCCTTGTTGATCCAGCAAGAGGGCGAAGTAGTATATGAGTTCCGGCAGCACGACGGCATGGTGACGGTGTTGGTGAAGAGCAATCTCCCCAGGGCTTCGTCTAAGCACTACGAAAACTATTACAAAGGATAAACTAGAGGGGACGGGGTTGCTGGCACACAGCTTGGTGTTTCTTGATGTCTTGGGTGCTAGCCCTAGCCCTCTATTTATATGTTGAGCCTTGGGGTCGAAACTTGGAGTAAAAGCCTCCACAAAGTCGCTTTCACCCGAAAGTCAAGAGTCCTTCTCAGACTCCAGGGCCAGACGCCAGGGTTCCCGACGTCTAGACCCAGACGCCAGGGTCCCGAAAGTCAAGAGTCCTTCTCAGACTCTAGGGCCAGACGCCAGGGTTCCCGACGTCTAGACCCAGACGCCAGGGACCCCGGCGTCTGGCCCCTGGACTCCGCAAAACTTCCTTTTGCCTTTCCAAAAACCTTGTGGGATTTCCACTTTGGCCCAAATAAAGTTTTCTCGTACTCAAACATTTCGGGAAACATCCGGAACTCCTTCCGGTGTATTCCGGAACCCTCCCGGAGACCAAACAATATTATCCCATATATCAAACTTTATCTCCGGACCATTCCGAAGTTCCTCGTCATGTCCGTGATCTTATTCGGAACTCCAAACAACATTCGGTTACCATCATACATAACTCATAAATACTATATCGTCAACGAACGTTAAGCGTGTGGACCCTAGGGTTCGAGAACTATGTAGACATGACCAAGACACTTCTCTAGTCAATAACCAATAGCGGAACCTGGATGCCCATATTGGCTCCTACATATTCTACGAAGATCTATATCGGTCGAACCGCATAAAAATAAACGTTGTTCCCTTTGTCATATGTATGTTACTTGCTCGAGATTCGATCGTCGGTATCTCAATACCTAGTTCAATCTCGTTACCGGCGAGTCTCTTTACTCGTTCCGTAATGCATCATCCCGTAACTAACTCATTAGTCACATTGCTTGCAAGGCTTGTAGTGATGTGCATTACCGAGAGGGCCCAGTGATACCTCTCCGACAATCGGACTGACAAATCCTAATTTCGATCTATGCCAACTGAACAAGTACCATCCGAGACACCTATAGAGCACCGTTATAATCACCCAGTTACATTGTGACGTTTGGTAGCACACAAAGTGTTCCTCCGGTAATCGGGAGTTGCATAATCTCATAGTCATAGGAACATGTATAAGTCATGAAGAAAGCAATAGCAGTAAACTAAAACGATCAAGTGCTAAGCTAACGGAATGGGTCAAGTCAATCACATCATTCTCCTAATGATGTGATCTCGTTTATCAAATGACAACTCATGTCTATGGTTAGGAAACATAACCATCTCTGATCAACGAGCTAGTCAAGTAGAGGCATACTAGTGACACTATGTTTTTCTATGTATTCACACATGTATTATGTTTCCGGTTAATACAATTCTAGCATGAATAATAAACATTTATCATGATATGAGGAAATAAATAATAACTTTATTATTGCCTCTAGGGCATATTTCCTTCAAGTAGTGCTTGCAGAATGATTCTATGATGTTGATCCATTTCATTTCAGTGATGTGTGAATATAGTTGCATGTCAGATATTTGCATGTTCATGGCATACTATGGGTCCAGTTCTTTTATTTCAAGTTAAACCTGATGATAAATTCAACTTGAACATAATGTTGATCGAGTCATGGTGCCACCGAATTGAGCTTCCCAATGCAACCACATTTGCCTTTATGGGAACGCCTTTATTCGGTCCGTTGTCATGCCTCTGGTCGGTGCCTCCAACGAGGGAAGGTTATGGGCGTGCGATACCCTGGCCCGGTAAGCAGACATAACCTTCTGTGCCCGTTGTTGTTGTTTTGGTACCGGGTCCCCGTTTGGGATCGTTTAAGTTTGGCCACGACGGTGGCATTGGATGTCACGGGTTGACATCGGGGCCACCCATGGCTTAGCCCAAAGGGGAGTTGGTCAGAGTGGCCAGGAGAGTGTCATGGCAATGGGTTGGTTCTGTCAGAATGTTGTTGGTCCACCCAAATGGGAGTTTGAGGCCATGGATTCCATGGTGTGGGTACAGTGTGCTAACCTCTGCAAAGTGTGTGTCAAATCTATCGATAGCCATGTCCTTGGTTACGTGCCCAGTTCCTAGTAGGTCACACCATGGATCAACATAAATAATTTAATCTAGCAGACTAAAGTTATATGGTTGGTACTTGTTATGTGATGAGATTGTTGAACCATGAAGATGGTTGTTGTTGGGACCAAAGAGTTGGTTTCCGATGTTGTTGTGGTTTGAACCAGAGAGTTGGTTTCAGTTGTGATTCGGGAGTGATCACCGTATTGATAAGATCGGTTACGAGGTCACCCATATGGTAAGGAGTCCGAGGGACTCGGTGCACAAGCACGTTCACTTCATGAGTAGTATGTTGAAGCATTGCATTTAACCAACTTAATTGTCATATTATTGTTTGTCATTATGCTTTTACTTGTTGTGAGCTTGCAAGTACATTCAATCTACTGACCTGGCATGTCATGCCGGCTTTCAGGAAAGTCTTACCGGATTGGAGTGCTTCCCGTGTCTAGACCGTGTCCACATCAGTGTCCCTGTGCTATGGAATTCTGCTTCATCGTTGTTCTGCTGTCGCGTAGTTTTTGTGATCGAGGCCCCTTTCATGTTCATTAAATAATGTACACACTGTTTAGCCGCACCGTGTGTGCCGCTTGGCCTCGCTACCTAATGTAATATCGAACCTATGTTTCCTCTAGCATCAATAAAGTGGTTGTTTTATGTACCAAGTTATTCTGTGTTGCTAGAAGACTAGATCTCTGGGCTGGCAATGCAAGGTAAACCGGTTGCTCTGAGCTGGGGTGCCACAGGTTTTCATCATATTGCTTGAGTTTATCCCTCTACATCATGTCATCTTACTTAAGGCGTTACTCCGTTCTTATGAACTTAATACTCCAGATGCATGCTGGATAGCAGTTGATGTGTGGAGTAATAGTAGTAGATGCAGGGAGGATTCGGTCTACTTGACACGGTCGTGATGCCTATATTCATAATCATTGCCTTGGATATCGTCATAACTTTGCGCTTTTCTATCAATTGCTCGATAGTAATTTGTTTACCCACCGTATGTTTTCTTTCAAGAGAGAAGCCTCTAGTGAAACCTATGGCCCCGGGTCTATTTTCCATCATATATTTTCAGATCTATAAACCAAAAATACCAAAAATACCTTGTTGCAATTTATTTATATTTACTATAGTTTGCCTTTTTATTTATCTTCTATACCTATCTGTATTAGATCTCACTCTTGTTCGAGACCATGAAGGGATTGACAACCCCTTTTTCGTGTTGAGTGCAAGTGTTTGTTAGTTTATGCAGGTACATATATTGGGGACTTGCTTGTGCCTCCTACTGGATTGATACCTTGGTTCTTAACTGAGGGAAATACTTATCTCTACTTTGCTGCATCACCCTGTCCTCCTGAAGGGAAAAATCAACGCAAGCTCAAGAAGTAGCAACTGCCTGTAGGAACCCCCCTTTCCAACTCCTTGGCCGAAGTTGAGTCTAGTCTTTGAAAATTGTTTTACTAACATGGTTGTGTGGCTTACGGGCCCACGTCACCATTGGGTGGTATTAGGATCTTTTATTCCTCGTCTATGCTCTGGGACTTTGGTCTCTCTTCTATTGAGGTTAAATGACTTTGCTAACTCTAACATTAGGATCTCGTGATCACATTCACCCGGAGATTTGTATTACCCCTTTTCTTGAATTGAAGGTCAAGATCTGCTTCACATTGTCCACTGACCACAGGATCCTGATACCAAGGGCACCTTGTGTCGACACTTACAATCCCTCTCTCCAGTGGTTAACTCCGAGGATGATGTAGCTTTTTCTATGTCCCATTGTTCTACCCCTCCATCACGTTCCCGCGTGCCACTTAGTATGTATAGGATGTTTCTCTTGTCCGAACTCATACGAAACGGTGTGTACTTGGCTCAAAATATGTAGATGTATGTCTTCAATGACTACTGCTTTGTACATATTGCGCCTTTGCTCACTGTTCAGGTTACATCATGAATGACATCAAACACTTGTTCCACCCCTTTGCTAAACTAACCCCTGTTACTTTTAAGGAGGATGGTTAGAACCGCTGGTCGTGATCGTGGTGGCGACAATCCGCCACCTCTGAATACATGGTCGGAATGATACAACAGTTGAGCTGAATCACCAGTTCATGGAAGGAGTCATGGCTCAGTTTCCGCGCCCCAATATGAATCAGCAACCAGCCCCAGTGACTGCAAGACTTTGCGCGTCTCAACCTTGTCATCTACCGCCGCTCAGCTCAGCCCCTTGATGCTGATGACTGGCTCCGTGACATCACTTTTGAGTTGGAGTTTGCTGATATAGCCCCTGCCAACTATGTCACCTTCATGGCTTACTACCTGAAAAGTCATGTTGTTCTATGGTGGGACATCCACTGGCGTTCCTTACCTGTTGGAACCACCATCACTTCCCCAGACTTCCAAACTGCATTCCACGGGCCAATGTCGAACCACCGTGGTTAGTCGCAACATCCTTGTTGAAATTGAAGGCTTGGAATTCCATTTTCCCCAATTGTTTTGAAGCGTCCAATATCGACCTCATTCTGGGAATGGAATGGTTGAGAACAACATACCGCTTCTATCATTTGCACCATGAAGACCATTGAAAGTGCAACTATCCCTAGGTGGTTTTGGTAATTCCTAAAAACATATAGCTCATTGAGCTAATGCTATTTCAAGATTAATATTTCAGGAAAGCTCAATGATTGGCATGGCATGGATGAGAAAAGTGGACCCCTCAAAATGCTAAGGAAAAAAGGATTGGCTCAAGCTCAAAGCTCAAGACTCTACATTTTCTATTTTAGTGATCCAATTTCACATTGAGTCTATAGGAAAAGCCAATACTATCAAGGAAGGATGAGGTGTTTCTTAACGAGGCTCTTGCTCAAAATGCTTAGTGATATGCTCCAAAGCCCTCAACTACTTTCTCACATCCACATATGACCTAAACCAAAAGTCAACGTTGGCCCCACCGATTCTTTCTATCCGGCGCCACCGAGTTTAGATGTCATAGCCACTGCTACAAACCCTAGGAAAATCGGTCTCACCAATAGGGATCTCGGTTTCACCGAGATGGGATTGTAATCTCTCTGTTTCTCTTCGTAATGTTTCAGTCCCACCAAGATTGCAATGTAAACTTTCTGTTTCCCTTTCGTAACATTTTGGTCTCACCGAAATGAGAGAATCGGTCCCACCGAGTTTACCTGACCAACTCTCTGGTTAGCTTATTACCAAAATCGGTCGCACCGAGTTTGTGTAATCGGTCTCACCGAGATTATATTATGCCCTAACCCTAACCATATTGGTCCTACCGAGTTGCATGTCGGTCCCACCGAAAATCCTAAGGGTCACTAGATTTGCTGAATCGGTCCGACCGAGTTTATCAATTCGGTCCCACCGAGATTGGCAAGTTGTGTGTAACGGTTAGATTTTGTGTGGAGGCTATATGTACCCCTCCACCTCCTCTTCATTCATGGAGAGAGCCATCAGGACGAACCTACACTTCCAACTTACATTTTTCTGAGAGAGAACCACCTACACTTGTGTTGAGGCCAAAGATATTCCATTCTTACCATATGAATCTTGATCTCTAGCCTTCCCCAAGTTGCTTTCCACTCAAATCTTCGTTCCACCAAATCCATATCCTGTGAGAGAGAGTTGAGTGTTGGGGAGACTATCATTTGAAGCACAAGAGCAAGGAGTTCATCATCAACACACCATTTGTTACTTCTTGGAGAGTGGTTTCTCCTAGATTGGCTAGGTGTCACTTGGGAGCCTCCGACAAGATTGTGGAGTTGAACCAAGGAGTTTGTAAGGGCAAGGAGATCGCCTACTTTGTGAAGATCTACCGCTAGTGAGGCAAGTCCTTCGTGGGCGACGACCATGGTGGGATAGACAATGTTGCTTCTTCGTGGACCCTTCGTGGGTGGAGCCCTCCATGGACTCGCGCAGCCGTTACCCTTCGTGGGTTGAAGTCTCCATCAACTTGGATGTACGATAGCACCACCTATCGGAACCACGACAAAAACATATGTGTCTCCTATTGCGTTTGAATCCTCCAAACCCTTCCCTTTACATTCTTGCAAGTTGCATGCTTTACTTTCCGTTGCTCATATACTCTTTGCATGCTTGCTTGAATTGTGTTAAGATTGCTTGACTTGTCCAAAGTTGCTAAAATCTGCCAAGAACTAAAATTGGGAAAAGGATAAGTTTCATTTGGTCAAGTAGTCTAATCACTCCCCTTCTATACATACTTTTGATCCTACAAGTGGTATCAGAGCTTTGGTCTCCATTTGTGTTGATTTCCATAGCTTTTGGTAGTCATAGCCTTGGTTTCACAACCTAGGAGAGTGTGGCGTCTAGTGAGGGAAATTACCATCGTAGAGGTCCTTACTTTGATGGTACTAATTTTGCTAGTTGGAAGCATAAGATGAAAATGCATATTCTTGGACATAACCCCGCCGTATGGGCTATTGTGTGTATTGGCTTGCAAGGTGAATTCTTTGATGGGAGAGAACCGAACCATGAAGCTACCGCGGAAGAGTTGAAGATGCTGCAATACAATGCTCAAGATTGTGATATCCTCTTCAATGGATTGTGCCCCGAAGAATTCAACAAAATCAGCCATCTTGAGAATGCAAAGGAAATTTGGGATACTTTGATTGATATGCACGAAGGTACTGACTCCGTCAACGAATCCAAGTTGGATGTGCTTCAAAGTCAGCTTGACAAGTTCAAAATGAAGGATGGTGAAGGTGTCGCTGAAATGTACTCTAGGCTTGCTCTTATCACTAATGAGATCGCCGTCTTAGGAAGTGAAGAGATGACCGACAAATTCATCATCAAGAAGATCCTAAGATCTTTGGACGGAAAATATGATAACGTATGACATTGATCCAAATGATGCCCAATTACAAAGATCTCAAGCCAACGGAAGTCATTGGAAGAACTATTGCTCATGAGATGTCACTCAAGGATAAGGAGGAGCTCCATAACAAGTCAAGTGGTGCTTACAAAGCCTCACGTGAAGCTCCCACATCATCAAGTGAGAAACAAACCTTCAATGAAGAATTGAGCCTAATGGTGAAGAACTTCAACAAGTTCTACAAGAGTAGAAGCAAAGAGAGAAGTTCCAAGTCAAGGTCCTACAATGACAAAAGATCTTCTAGTTGAGAGCGAAATTGCTACAATTGTGGAAGACCCGGACACTATTCCAATGAGTGTATGGAACCCTACAAGAGAAGAGAAGATTCTCCAAAAAGAAGAAGTAGAAGAGAAGAATCACCATCAAGAGAGAGGAGTAGAGATGATCGTTATGAACGAAGAACATCCTGGAGAAGCAAGGATTCGGAAAGAAAGGACATGTCATCAAGGAGCGACACAAAACGAAGACATCAAGCTCATGTTGGTGAATGGGTATCCGGCACCGACTCTGACAATCACTCCGAGAGAAGCTATCACTTGGACTCCGAATATACTCAAGATGAAGGTGTTGCCGGTCTAGCACTTGTGTCAACCAACTCCTACGACATATTTGATTCACCAAATGAAGGACTTGGAAGATGCTTCATGGCTAAAGGCCCAAAGGTATCACACCCCGAGTATGTCAATTTCAATAGTGATGAAGATGACTTGTTAGGTGATGATGATTTACTTGTTGACAACTCTAGTGATGAATACTATGATGAAACGTCAATTAATCATGCTAATCGAGATAAAACGAATGACAATGATAAGGAGAAGATTGAGTTTCTAACTAAAGAACTAAACACTCTTATGTTAGCTCATGAAACTATCTTAGGAGATCATCGAGAACTTTTAAGGACTCATGAGAAATTACGTTTTGAAAAGCTCAACCTTGAGCAAGTGCATGAGTTCTTAAAGGCAACCAATGATGATCTTCGCAAGAAAAGTTCTTCTTACATTGCCAAGCGTTTGCTCTTATCCACTTACATGCCTCAAGTCAAGTCTAGTAACAAGAACAAGAAAGATTCTTCCTCTAGTAGTAACAATAATCATGCTAAATCCATTGTTGTTGCTTCTAGTAGTTCTCTTGATTCCACTAATGATTCTCTTAGCCAAGTTACACTTGAGCAAGAAAATAGCTTATTGAAGGAAATTATAGAGAAAGGTGTTTACAAGAGCCTTGCTGGGAGTAAGCAATTTGAGGAAATTGTACGTAAGCAAGGAAGGCACCGGAAGAACCAAGGTGTTGGTTTTGAACAAAGGTTCAATGCCAATGGAGTTGAGTGGGAAGAAGATCAATACCCTGAGACGAAGTTTGTTCCTCAACAAAAGAGGTATGATCCTACTTCCTTCAAAGGGACACAAGCTCAAGATGATCTTCCACCACAAGACCACGAGCAAAAAAGGCAAGGATAATCTTCAAGAGGAAATTGATGCAATTGAAGAAGCACCCAAGGCCTTGGTCAAGTGGGTTCCCAAGACTACATCAAGTTCTACTTCATCAAGTACGACTACAACTCCAAGGATTCCCATCAAGATGATGTGGATCCCGAAGAAGAGGAACTAGAGAGTTCTTGAGGGTGACTCCACCAACATACTTCACTCTTATCATTTTGGCAAGAACAAGTGCAATCAACTTCCACATCTTGCACTAGTTCAAGGAGTCACAAACCCTCTTGTTGGTAAGACAAGGGACAAGGTAACCTAATGCTTACATAGACATCATCTTGTGTGCGCATCACTCTATGTCTATGGATATCCTTGTTTGTTCCTTGTGGGACTAACCTGTGTAGGTATTGAAAGTGCAACTCACTCCAAAGGTTTGCTCCAAATGATCTACATCAACATTGAGCATCCACATCTTAAACACCTACATGAAGTCATCATCGACAAAAACCGAGGTTAGTTCATCCCTCTTAGGGGGATCTCACATCTAGGGGAGCTTTTCTCTAAAATTGAGCTAAAAGCAACTCTAATGGTGTGAACACAACAACGCTTTATGAAAAAGTGGCAACCCCACTTGTGCTTAAACGATGAGTATGACCTATGATCAAATGCTCTCATTTGACTCCTAAGTCAATATACTCATATATAGATGACCTAGTCATCGCCAATTGCTTGATAGATGCTAGAATTAGTTGTGCATGCTTTGCCACATATTTCATTTGCCATTTTATTGTGTGAGCATGTTGGTTGCATAATTTACTCATTCGAGGACATCCACTTATTGTTTTGATTGCTTGGTTCCTTTTTCTTTTGCCAAGTGGATGGACAAGAATGCCTAAGAACCTTCTCTAGCTATCTATGCTTTTCTTGTCTGAAACTCAATTCATGCTACATCACAAAGTTTGATCAAGTCAGATTCGAACCACTCTGTGTGAGGAGCACTCGAAGTCCCTGATTCATCATAGTAAACTTCCAAAACTTCTTTGTCTGTTTCGGTCTGACCGATTCATCCATTTCGGTCATACCGAGATCACTAAGTCGATCTAGGTTTTCAATCTCGATGCAACCGATTTGAACTTTTTGGTCACACCGACTTGCAGTAACTGCTTGCAGTTATGCATCTCAGTGCCACTGAGATGTTCCACTCGGTCACACCGACAGGGTCAGGCTATATATATCCCCAGGCCAAAATTTGGAAAATTATCCGAACCCCTTCGCCCGCGCTCAGCCTGCTCTGCCTCCCTGGGTCTCTGGGTCGTCCTCCTCATTGCCAGCTGCCTCCCGCCGCTGGTCTCCGCCGCCGTCAACGGAAATCATCTCCGCCGTTGCCGCCGTAGCAGGTCCATCGCCGCACTTAGGGTATGGACTTGGTCCTTGTGCTAATCTCACTCCGATTCCTAGCACATTGTTTTGCCATGTATCTTTCCACGATTGAGATCACTCTATCCAGCGAAATCACTCTGTAGTTTAGTTGTGGATTGAAAATTTAGGGTTAGGTTTCCGTCGAAATCATCTCGGACCAACCGAGTTGTTGAAATCGGTTCCATCGATTTGGCTAAGGCCATTGCACATGTGATTCTCGGTCTGACCGAGAATTGCAAATCGGTGTGACCGAGTTCAATTCTTTGTGAAACCCTAGCAGTCTCGGTGCCACCGAACTATGACTCGGTCTGACCAAGTTCACTAGTTTAGGTTCCAAAAGCTGCTTCGGTATCACCGAGTTTTCAAATTGGTAGATCCGAAATGCTTTCTGTGGAAAACTAAAACTAAGTTTTTAACTCATTCTTGTGCAAAAACCCCTGTACTTTGTGATGCTCATCTACTCTACCTCATATATAATCTATTCACAGGGTCTGCTGTCAGTGTTTGCATCATGTCAGATTAGAGTGACAGTCAGAACAAGTCTGAGGAGCAAGTTAACATGAGTGAGGGCACTAGTCCCTCTAGCAGCTTGTATGAGGGAAGCAGGAGTACACCCAGCAACTTGCCTAAGGCAGCCACCAGGACCAGAAAGAAGAGAACCTCGGATTCTGAGGATGAGGACTATGTGGATGTTGAGGAAGAGGCCACCTCAAAGAGGAAAGTCCTGAAAAAGGAATATGGCACAGCTGCTGCCACTAAGCCAGGAATGAAGACAAAGATTCCTGCCAAGAGAGTTCCTATGTCAAAGGCCAGAACATCTCAAGAAACTTTGGGATCTGCACCCAAAGAACAGGTTGTGGCAGAGAAGAAAAGGAAGGAAAGGGTCAAGAAGACCACTGCCAGAGTGCTTGGCAGATCATCAATTATGAGAGATGAAGAGGAAGAGGAAGAGGATGCAGCACCAGCACCCAAAGCTCAAAAGCTTATGGGAGATGCAATTAAGGTAGGGGCTGCTCCATCTAAGACCAAAACTGCTCCTAAGACTGCTGCTCCAGCTCCAAAGCCAAAACCCAAGAGGAGCACCAGGAACATCCCTGCTGAGGAGAAGAACAAGGCCCCAGTGCCTCAAGCTGCTGAAGAAGAAGAGGATTCTGTTGTTTTGAGGAAGTTGAAGCCCAAGATCCCTGATCACAATGATGCACACCCAGTTGCAGAGAATATGAAAATCAGGAAGGATTCGGGATTGAGGCTATGGAGAGAGTCTGATCCATATGCCACCAGGATAAGGACTGTTGTGGACTACAGATTCCACACTGAGGAACAACAGGACTTCTATGAGACTGTTTTACTTGAAAAGAAGCCCATAGTGTGTGACATGAGATGGGTTGATTGGAAATTCATTGAGGAAAATGAGGATCACTTCCCTGGTGTATATTACAGCTTCAAGGCATGTGGAGTTGATGAGTTTGTGGCTCAGAAGCTCACAAAGTGGAATGATGAGCTTATTATGCAGTTCTACTCCACAGCTCATTTCTACCCAGATGGAAGGATTGTCTGGATGTCTGAAGGTACTAGGTACCAGTCAAAAGTTGAAGAATGGGCAAAATTGATCAATGCTCCTAAGGAGAATGAAGATGACTTGGATGTCTATGCCAAGAAGAAGAAGGATCACAACACCATGGCACATATGTACAGAGAGATCCCAGATGCTGCTCTTGAGACACACAAATTTGGATCAGTACATTACCTTCTGTCAGGTTTGCCAACAATCAACTGGATCCTCAGGCACACTCTATTGCCAAAGTCAGGTGATCACAAGATGGTCAGAGGCCATGCAATTAACCTGCTTCACATATTTGATGTGCCTCAAAAGTTAAAAGTCATGAGCCTAATTGTGGAAACTATAAAGAGAACAGCTGCAGATCAGAAGAGAAGTTGTGGGTATGCCCCACAGATCTAGGAGATAATCAACTCCAAGATGGGCACTGGCACATATCTCTTGGACAAGGAACATATGCCCATCTACCCAGACTTTGAGGAAAACACTGTGGTGATTGATGAGAATGAACCATCTTCTGTGCAAGCACAAGCAAAGAGGGAGAAGGCAAGGACTGAAAAGGCTGCAAAGATGCCAACCATTGATGAGGCATCTTAGTATCTTCTGAAAAGCAAGCAAGATCAGCTTGGCTACTTGATTGCCTCCACTCTGAGGATTGAAAAGGGATTGGCCACCCTGGCTCAAAACCAGGAGAGCTTGGAGAGGATCATGGAGCAGAAGTTCTATGATTTAGATGTGAAGGTCACTGAGATACAGTCAGTTGTTGAGCAACTTCAGGATGAAGTGCAGGATAAGAAGGGAAAGTCTACCACTGATGCTTTTGCTAGAGTGCCCAGAGGACAGAGATCTGCTGCAGTGCCAGTTACAGACACTAGAGCAACTTCATCTGCACCAGCTACAGCTTCAGTGCCACCAGCTCCAGCACCCACTCCACCAGCTCCATCTACATCAACTGATGCCTTCGTCCTTGGAGTTTATCTACACCACCACCTGAAGACCAAGCCTCAGAGTTGATCTAGCACTATCCATTTTTTATGAACTTTTTGGTAACTTGTTGCCAAAGGGGGGGAATGTATAGATCGTAGGCTTCGAGAGAGAGTGTTGCTCTTTGTTCTCTCTTGTTTTTGGTGGTTGAACTTTGTCATTTGCTTGTTTGAGATACTTTATGCTTTTGTGTGATACTCGGATGATCATGTGTTTAATCATATGCTATCTTAATGCTTGTTGGATGAAATTATCCTTTTATATCCCCATACGATCATTCACTTTGCTTGCTGATGAGTGCATGTATTTAATTATTATCATTTTGAGCGCTCCACCAAGATGTATGTGACATGGAAGAGTAACCCATGATCCTAACTCATTGTGCATTTGCAGTCCAAAGAAAATCTTAAACTATGCACAAATTTAGGGGGAGCTCTTGCTTTTCACAAACTTCTCAAAGCGACAATGTTTTTCACTCTTATTATCATTTGTCGAAGCTTTGATCTATATGTTGTCATCAATTACCAAAAAGGGGGAGATTGAAAGTGCAACTATCCCTAGGTGGTTTTGGTAATTCCTAACAACATATAGCTCATCGAGCTAATGCTATTTCAAGATTAATATGTCAGGAAAGCTCAATGATTGGCATGGCATGGATGAGAAAAGTGGACCCCTAAAAATGTAACGACAAAAGGATTGGCTCAAACTCAAAGCTCAAGACTCTACATTTTCTATTTTAGTGATCCAAGATCACATTGAGTCTATAGGAAAAGACAATACTATCAAGGAGGGGTGAGGTGTTGCTTAATGAGGCTCTTCCTCTAAATGCTTAGTGATATGCTCCAAAGCCCTCAACTACTTTACATACACATACGACCTAAACCAAAAGTCAAACTCAGCCCCACCAATTCTTTCTATCCGGCGACACCGAGTTCAGATGTCATAGCCACTGCCACAAACCCTAGGAAAATCGGTCTCACCGATAGGGATCTCGGTTTCACCGAGATGGGATTGTAATCTCTCTGTTTCCCTTCGTAACGTTTCGGTCCCACCGAGATGAGCGATCGGTCCCACTGAGATTGCAATGTAAACTCTCTCTTTCCCTTTCGTCACATTTCAGTCTCACCGAAGTGAGCGAACCGGTCCCACCGAGTTTACCTGACCAACTCTCTGGTTAGCTTATTACCAAAATTGGTCTCACCGAGTTTGTGTAATCGGTCTCACCGAGATTACGTTATGCCCTAACCCTAACCATATCGGTCCTACCAAGTTGCATGTCGGTCCCACCGAAAATCCTAACGGTCACTAGATTTGCTGAATCGGTCTGACCGAGTTTATCAATTCGGTCCCACCGAGATTGGCAAGTTGTGTGTAATGGTTAGATTTTGTGTGGAGGCTATATATACCCCTCCACCTCCTCTTCATTCGTGGAGAGAGCCATCAGAACGAACCTACACTTCCAGCTTACATTTTTCTGAGAGAGAACCACCTACACTTGTGTTGAGGCCAAGATATTCCATTCTTACCATATGAATCTTGATCTCTAGCCTTCCCCAAGTTGCTTTCCACTCAAATATTCTTTCCACCAAATACATATCCTGTGAGAGAGAGTTGAGTGTTGGGGAGACTATCATTTGAAGCACATGAGCAAGGAGTTCATCATCAACACACCATTTGTTACTTCTTGGAGAGTGGTGTCTCCTTGATTGGCTAGGTGTCACTTGGGAGCCTCCGACAAGATTGTGGCGTTGAACCAAGGAGTTTGTAAGGGCAAGGAGATCACCTACTTCGTGAAGATCTACCGCTAGTGAGGCAAGTCCTTCGTGGGCGACGGCCATGGTGGGATAGACAAGGTTGCTTCTTCGTGGACCCTTCGTGGGTGGAGCCCTCTGTGGACTCGCGCAGCCGTTACCCTTCGTGGGTTGAAGTCTCCATCAACTTGGATGTACGATAGCACCACCTATCGGAACCACGACAAAAACATATGTGTCTCCTATTGTGTTTGAATCCTCCAAACCCTTCCCTTTACATTCTTGCAAGTTGCATGCTTTACTTTCCGTTGCTCATATACTCTTTGCATGCTTGCTTGAATTGTGTTAAGATTGCTTGACTTGTCCAAAGTTGCTAAAATCTGCCAAGAACTAAAATTGGGAAAAGGATAAGTTTCATTTGGTCAAGTAGTCTAATCACCCCCCTCTAGACATACTTTTGATCCTACAACCGTCCATCTACTACATCCTTCAAGTGAGATAGTAGGCTACCATGCTCATCTTATTCGAAATGCCCAAGCATAGATTTATTCCTTGAATGCGTTAAATTCTTCTCCTCTTGTGAGAATTGGAAATGCTCCAGTCATTTGTGAATTCCAAGATGCCTTTCCAGAAGAACTACCCAGCCCATGACCTTGAACTTGCTGAAGTTAAATTTGCACTAAAGTTGTGGCGGCATTATCTTCCTAATAATCATTGTGAGATCTTCGCCGATCATGAACGTCTGAAGTAATTGTTTACTTAGCTAGATATGGATGTCCGTCAGTAGGGATGTATGGAAACAATCAAATACTATGACTATGGTATTTCTTATAGCCCTGGCAAGGCTAATGTCAAGGCTGATGCCCTCAGTCATAAGACTTATTGCAACAACCACATGTCTTATAAAGCTCAACCCCTGAAGGATGATCTCGCTTACAGAGAGCATCCAATCTGCGTTCACATTCAAGCTGAACATCGCGCTTGTCTGAGGGCCATCAAATTCTTAAATTCCATGGTCAAATCATTCTGAAGATGAAGCCACTTGGGAACGCGAGGCTTGTCTTCGTGATGAATACCCCTTTTTTTCCTTCTACCTCCTAAATCTCGAGACGAGATTTCTTGTACTGGAGGAGAATTGTGACACCTGGATAATTAAGCTACAGTAATCCCCTGCTAATGTTGCCAGGTCATCACTCCTACTGTTGCTAATCCTCACTTGCATTCAAACACCATTCAAATTTAAATTCAAATTAAATACCAAAATTCAAATTTCTCAAACATGAAAACTAAAATGTTCAAAGTGTTGAAAATATTCCATAACTAATTATGGTGGTGAAGCAACATTTTTTATAAAGTGGTTTAATGCTCTTACATAATTAAAGAGCTGCTGAAAATTAATTAAATGCCTTTTATAAATATTAAAATATTAAACTATTTTATTTAAGTGCCAAATTGTTTGTGGCGGTGGCATAATTAATAATACTAATTTAGGGTCTAGTTATATATTTTATAAATCTAAAAATAAAATGAAACTAAAAGAAAAATAGAAGCTATTTAAAAGAAAAGAAAAGGCAAATAACAACAATGGAGAAGGCCCCTACCCCCCCCCTGGCCTAACTCCCACCTGGGCCGGCCCAGCCAGGCCACCCACCCCATTGGGTCGCCTCCCCCTTCACTGCTCCTCCGACCCACGCCGCTACAGGGTGCGGTCGCCGCCGGACCACCTCGTTGGTGACGCCCCAGTGAGGATAAGGGTGCCAGCACCCCCCACCTCGGACTCTCCTCCCCACTCGCCCAAAATATCTCCTCTCCCATCTACCTCTCGCTCTACGGCATCTTGGAGCCGAGCCCGGTGAGGTCGTCGCCTCCGCCCTGACTGTCCGAGGCCGTCTCTCCCACCTCGCCGTCGCCCTCCCCCGCCTCGCTGGACCACCTCACACTTGGCCTCCCTCTTGATATATCTCCAACGTATCTATAATTTTTGCTTGTTCCATGTTGTTACATTATCATTCTTGGATGTTTTACAATCATTTTATAGCAACTTCATAACATTTTTTGGGACTAACCTATTGACATAGTGCCCAGTGCCAGTTGTTTTTTTGCTTGTTTTTTACTTCGCGGAAAATCAATACCAAACAGAGTCCAAATGCAGCAAAAACTTATTGGAGATTTTTTTGGACCAGAAGACATCTAGTGGGCCAAATAAGTACCAGAGGGGAGCTCCGAGGGGGTCACACCCCACCAGGGTGCGCCTAGAGGCCCAGGCGCACCCAAGTGGGTTGTGCCCACCTAAGTGACCTCCCGCACCACCTATTCGCCCTATAAATTCCAAATATTCCAAAAAACCTAGAGGAGTCGATAGACTAGAAGTTCCGCCGCCGCAAGCCTCTATAGCCACGGAAAACCAATGTAGACCTCGCTCCGGCACCCCCGACGTAATATTCAAGTAAGATCCAAGCAACTGAGCTTGGGGATGCACTGGAAGGCATCCCCTCTTTCGTCTTCAACATTATCGGTAACCTCACTTGGAGCTATATTTTTATTCGTCACATGACATGTGTTTTTCTTGGAGCGTCATTTTATTTTCTTTTGATTTGCTTTCTGTTATTTATAATAATGTTTTGCTTCTTTAGCTTCAATAAAAGTGTCAAGTATAGCCTTTTCCATGCTTATTTTGCAAGTCTATATGTGGTTGTTTGAAAACAGAAAGTTGCATGCTAGTGCATGAATTGTTGAAAAATGACAGAATGCGATAAAATGTTTAATTTTTTCACAATAAGCTATGACAAATTTTCTACAGTGTGGTAATCTTTCAGATTTTTCGGAGGTAGAGAAGTATGAATCCTCTTGCACTCTTTACAGACTGTCCTGTTTTGACAGATTGTTGTTATGTTTGCATTGTTTGCATATGTTTGCCTATTTAATGACTCTATTTGAGGATAGGAGTATTAAATACGCAAAGGCATTTAGTATGCAATGTTAAATAATAATTTTAGTGATGTGCTACAGTAGAGAATGATAAGGTTTTGCATTGGTTTATACTAACTTATCTCATGATTTCTTGTTGAGTTTTGTGTGGATGAAGTTTTTAAGATTTAGGGAAACTGTATTATGAGAAGGAATTAAGGAGACACAAAAGCTCAAGCTTGGGATGCCCAAGGCATCCCAAATTAATATTTCAAGAAGTGTCAAGCATCTAAGCTTGGGTATGCCCCGGTAGGCATCCCACCTTTCTTCATTAACAATTATTGGTTAGTATCGCTTGAGCGTAAGTTTTTGCTTCTTCACATGATGTGTGCTATTCTTGGAATGTCATTTTATTTTGTTTTGCTTGCTGTTATAATAAAATACTTAGATCTGAAAGTTTTTAAATAAGAGAGAGTCCTCAAATAGATACCAATTTACTTAACTACTCACTTGATCTTCACTTATATATTTTTGGAGTTGTTTGTTATTTTCTCTCATGCTTCACTTATATTATTTTGAGAGATCAAAAATTTTATGCTCATGTTCTTCACTTAGATTTGTTTGGGCTTGTCAAAAGCAACTTATGAAACTAGTCCCAAAGTGATAGATATTCAAGAGGGGTATCTAAAAACTTTCATGAAGATCATTGGACAAATTAAACTTGATGATTTGTAATAGTTTTGAGATATGATGATAGTGATATGTGAGTCATGTTGGTGAGTAATTATGATTTAGTAAGAATACTAGTGTTAGGGTTTGTGATTCCCTATGCAAGCACAAAAGTCAATAGTTATGCAATGAAATTACACCCTACTTGTGGGATGTGGTGCATTATTCGGTGTTAGTTATGCTTAATGCTCGCTTATGTGATTTTTTGTTTCTTGGTTGGTTGCTTCCCAATCTATTAGCTAGCCTCCACTTGTACTAAGTAGAAATACTACTTGTGCATCCAAAATCTTTAAACCTAGTTTTGCCATATGAGTCCACCATACCTACCTATATGTGGTATTCACGTGCCGTTCTAAGCAAATTTGTATGTGCCATCTCTAATTTTCAAAATAAATTTTCCTTTTTGTGTGCTCGTACCGCTCATGAAGCGGCAGGGGGTGACTAATATTTTCCATGCTAGATGTGTTATTATCAAGATGAGTGTTTATTCACTTGTCATTGCACGAGAGTGCGGCGGTCATAGGGATGCCCAGTCTCGAAATGAAAAATGAAATTTAGTTTATGTTGTCAAATAATAAATTCCTTGGAAAGTGTTGGTCTGGATGATATCTGTGGATACGGCTAGCCATGGAATGTGAAAGGGTGGTGGAAAAGGAATAAACTTTATTTTTTGTTTGGGAACCACCTATGATATGTCTAGCATGGAAAGTGTTGGGAATTACTCGGTCATTTTCGTTGAAGGTAAAAGTATGCCTCTCAAAAAAATTATCTCTCAATTTAAGCTTTGAGCTCTGGCACATCTACAAATCCCTACTTCCCTCTACGAAGGGCCTATATATTTACTTTATGTAATTTTTATTTTTATTTGAGTCTCCATCTTATCTTATAAACCACCAACTAAGGGGCACTATGGTCATACTTGAGCATTGGATGTAGCTAATATGCGAGTATGTTTCATGAATGGATCAATGATTGATCATCATGGGCTAGGGATAACTTGCTTTAGTGTTGATATTCCGAAAGACATGGTTGCTTGTTGATATGCTTGAGTATTGAAATCTTCATGTCAAAACTAGACTATTGCTTTGAACCATATAAAAGTCCAAATGTACATGCTACAAAAGAAAAGAATATGTGATGAACATGTTAGGCAGCATTCCACATCAAAAATTCCGTTTTTATCATTTACCTACTCGAGGAAAAGTAGGAATTAAGCTTGGGGATGTCGATACGTCTCCAACGTATCTATAATTTTTGCTTGTTCCATGCTGTTATATTATTATTCTTGGATGTTTTACAATCATTTTATAGCAACCTTATATCATTTTCTGTGACTAACCTATTGACATAGTGCCCAGTGTCAGTTGTTGTTTTTGCTTGTTTTTTACTTCGCAGAAAATCAATACCAAACGGAGTCCAAATGCAGCGACTTTTTGGAGATTGTTTTTGGACCAGAAGGCATCCAATGGGTCAAAGAAGTGCCAGAGGGGAGCCCCGAGGGGGCACAACCCACCAGGGCGCACCTGGAGGCCCAGGCGCGCCCAAGTGGGTTGTTCCCACCTCGGTGACCTCCCGCACCGCCTCTTCACCCTATAAATTCCCAAATATTCCAAAAACCCTAGAGGAGTCGATAGATTAGAAATTCCGCCGCTGCAAGCCTTTGTAGCCATGAAAAAACCAATGTAGACCCTATTTCGGCACTCCGCCGGAGGGGGAAATCATCATTGGTGGCCATCTTCATCATCTCGGCGGCCACCATGATGAGGAGGGAGTAGTCCACCCTCGGGACTGAGGGTTTGTACTAGTAGCTATGTCTTTAATCTCTCTCTCTCTTGTGTTCTGGATATGTCACGATCTTGATGTATCACGGGCTTTGTTAATATAGTCGGATCATATGGTGTTTTCCCCTCTGTATCTTGTTGTGAATTGAGTTTTCCTTTTGAGAGTTTGTGATACACACACAATATCACCACACGTATCATCAGTTGATAATTCTATACAAGTTGAACCAGTTAAGGAATCAAGCCATGAAAAAGTTGCAAAAAATAATCCTACATGTGCCGCCAAATTTCATCAAGGAAAGGATGGTGTGTTGCGTCAAATATGTGGATCATGGTTCAGCGGTACAAGAAAATTAAACCGGGTTTAATTTTGGTGCTTGCTAGACATGATGAGTTTCGTAAATATATGACACATGATGTACGTGAAATAAATAGTCTGCCGCATGTGAAAGTGCAACGATGGATACACAAGAAATGCAAGAGTCAAGAGGAGCCACAGCCAGATGATGTTATTCCCACGTTTTGTATGCCTCCACGGAATATTAGGATCGGCAGCTTCCTTTTCAATCTCCAAGCCAATATATTTGATGGAAGTGCTAAAGATAAGTTCCCATGTGTTATTTAAATTGGGCTTTATCCCATTAGGTAGTGCTATACGTGAGTAGAAAAAGTAGTGTTTTTCCTTGTAAAAAGGTCCACGTATGTTATAAACGTGATGACCAAGTCGTATTGATAAGAGTCCAGATTGTGTTGGCTTTCGGCCAGGTGCGTGCGTGAGGGTCGGCTATATAATAGCCAATGTGCGGCAGATGAGAGGTCAGATTAGTTTTGAGTTTTTTTGGGAGTTATGAAATATACAGAAAAACGTCCAGGTCGCGGACGACCATATTGTGTGTATTATCTGTGATTTTCCCATCGAGGAAATTACTAGCGATGGAGGGTTGATCATCACATCGACGCCTACGTGCTGATCCGAGGAGATCATTATTTTTTGTTCGTGTATTTTCATACGCGGGTGAGAATTATTCTTGGAGGTTGCGATAAGGAATTGTTGATCGAGCATCGCCGTGAAAGATCGGGCCATCTACGTGTGCGAATTAGCATCTCGCTAGTTTGTGCCTCATCAGTTTGTTTTATCGGATTGAATACTTTTATGGATTTGACAGCACTTGATGTATGTCTTTCTATGAATACTCGTGGTGACAATGGGGTATCATATTGATTCACTTGATATGTATTTTGGCACTCAACTTGCGGATTCCCGAGGTGACATTGGGGAAATCTATGCATAGGGGTTGATGCACATTCTTGTCTCTGTTTCTCCGGGATTAATCTTGGGGCGCTCTTTGAGGTTAGTTGTGTTGGATTGAGTATTATGAATCTGAATGCATATCGTATAATCAACTCATGGATACTCGTGGTGACATTGGAGTATCTGGGTGACATTAGAGTTGGTTCATGTGTATCATATGGTGTTATTTTAGTACGAACTCTTGGTTAGATCAATCGGAAATAATAGCTTGGTGTTATTTTAGTATGAACTCTAGGATAGATTGATCAGAAAGAATACCTTTGAGGTGGTTTCGTACCCCACAAACAATTTCTTCTTATGTTCTCCGCAAGATAGGAACTTTGGAGTGATTCTTCATTGCATGTTGAGGGATGGTTTTATGATCCAATTATATTAGCATTGTTGAGAGATTGCACTAGCGAAAGTACGGACCCTAGGCCTCATTTTCAAGCATGGAAATGCCGTTTGTGCTCCGTTTTATCAATTGCTACCTTGCTGTTTTTTATTGTTACTATTACAAAAATCAATATCTACTATCATTACTATGCTTGTATCACCTTTTCTTCGCCGAACTAGTGCACCTATACAAATTACCATTGTATTGGGTGTGTTGGGGACACAAGAGACTTTTTATTATTTGGTTGCAGGGTTGTTTGAGAGAGACCATCTTCATCCTACGCCTCCCATGGATTGATAAACCTTAGGTCATCCACTTGAGGGAAAATTGCTAATGTCGTACAAAACTCTGCGCTTGGAGGCCCAACACAAGTCTACAAGAACAAGTTGTGTAGTAGACATCACCTCTCCCCTGCAACACAAGTGAGCTCCGCTGTCCATTCCACCTCCCTTTTTCCCCGTCGATTTGGCCGCCGGGGATGTTCTTACCCGAGCTTGGTCGCCATGGCCGGAGCTCCACTAGCCGCTCCCCTGGCCGCGTCCACTACACCCGGACCATGCCCTGACTGCGCCGACTGTGTGCCCCACCCGCGCCTGTCGATGCAACAAACCCTGGGTTTGTTGCCCAGACTGTGCATAGGCATGGGAGCAAGATTACAACACTAGACCAAGCCAAAGTACAAGAGATCAAGATCTTCAAAGGACCAACAAGCAGATCAAGAGGGCCAAGACCAAGCCAGAGGAGTAAGAAGCCACCAGGAGACAAGCCTCCCTTGCCGGGCAGGCGAGCCTGGCGAGGATGGGGTTACCCCCGAAAGAACCCCCCCCCCACCCCCACCCCCCAAGACGCCCCGGCAGGGCCTGCCGGGAATCGCGGAGACGGAACCACCTCACCACGATGCACATCGTCAATCAGTGTGGTGTCAAGATGCAAAGTGACTAAGTGGCAGCCATTTGCCACATGGCAGCCTCCTTCTATAGGAAATACCTATAGGCGACACCCGTCCTGCGACATGTCGAGTGAGCAGGCGCGAAGCTGGCAAAACAGCCCAGCAAGGCTTGTCGGGCAAGCGATGATGTGATGTTGAGTAGCGCATTTAATGCGCCCTGTCAGGCTGCAGAGTTAGGTATGATAGCACTATTTGCTTTCTTATCAGTGCATAATGACTAATTTGCCACTGTGGTGACCCCTTAGCCTATAAAAGGAGGCCCATGGCAACCTTAGAAAGGGTTGGACCCTGGATTTGCAAATCCAGCCCCTCACATTTCATACGCACTTAGCCGTTTCGTCCTGAGGCCACCCTGCCGAGCAAATGTGCTACGACCACCACCATCAACCCACCAAAGCAGGAGTAGGGTTTTACGCCTCACGATGGCCCGAACCTGGGTAAAATTGCTCATGTGATCTTTGTCGTGCTGCCCCATGCTCTTCTGCTCTTTGTGCAACGTTACATCCCCCCGCCGAACCAGCAAGGGTCCCTTGGTCCCATAGGTGGCCCTGGTTTCCCATGACATCTTTGGCACGCAAGGTAGGGGGAATCACTTGCGCGAACCTGAAGGCGTGAACAGCGTGTCATGTTCATCGCCATCTTCATCTTCGACGGCGCCATCGACCATGGTGCCCAAGAAGAAATCCGGTGCTTTAGGTCACCCGTCCACCTCGAAGGCTCCGCCGCCAGCAGCCACTAACGCTGCGGGGGATGCAGAGGTGCGCGAGGACGTGAACGTTGCTGGGGATGTGGTCGGAGCAGGCGGCACTGTCACCACCTCCCCCATGGCCGAAGCGGGAGCAGGAGACACGGGAGGAGAGCAGCATCAGCAACATCCCGATGGCCATGCTCCACGAGGTACGGAAGAAGGGGTTATCCCAGTCGCGCCCCTTCCTCTCGCCGATGGGCACAGCCACAGTGATGGCGCTCGGTCCGGGGCGAATCGCCGCCCTCCGGCTGCCCCCACCACCGGAGCGACCGCATCGCGTGCACCTCCCCCAGGGCGAGTCGACCAAGTCGTTGCGCCCAACGGAGCTGCTGGCCCTCGAGAGCCTTCACCACATCACCATGTCATCCAAATGGCCGTCTCGCAACAGCAAGGACGTGGTGTTGTCACCGCTGGCACCGTCAGAAGACGAGCGACGGTGCGGTCTATATCATCATCACACATGCCAAGCACTGCTATGGAAACCATAGCGCGGGCCCAGCTGCTACTGAGGTTTCCGCCAGCGGCCGAGCAGATGGACGAGTGGCGTGCCATGATACGTCCATTTTGCATCATGTTTTCCGACTGTTACTTATGATGTTTTTATTCATAATAATGCTTTTTGGAGTAATTCGAATGCCTTTTCTCTCATAATATGCAAGGTACACACAAAGAGGGAGAATTCCAGCAGCTGGAAATCTGGACCTGCAAAAGCTACGTCGGGCCACCTATTCTGCACAACTCCAAACAAGCTGAAACTTCACGAAGATTTTTTATCAAATATATGATGAATATTGGAGCAAATAACTACCAGAGGGAGCCCACCAGGTGGGCACAACCCACCTGGGTGTGCCAAGGAGCTCAGGCGCGCCCTGGTGGGTTGTGCTCACCCAGGCCCACCTCCGGTGCCCATCTTCTGGTATATAAGTCATGTTGACCTAGGAAAAATAAGGGGAGGACTTTCGGGATGGAGCGCCGTCGTCTTGAGGCAAAACTTGGGCAAGAGCACTTTCTCCCTCCGGCGGAGCAATTCCGTCGGGGGAACTTCCCTCCTGGAGGGGGAAATCATCGTCATCATCATCACCAACAACTCTCCCATCTTGGGGAGGTCAATCTCCATCAACATCTTCAACAGCACCATCTCATCTCAAACCCTAGTTCATCTCTTGTGTTCAATCTTGTTACCGGAACTATAGATTGGTGCTTGTGGCTGACTAGTAGTGTTGATTACATCTTGTAGTTGATTACTATATGGTTTATTTGGTGGAAGATTATATGTTCAGATCCAATATGCTATTTAATAACCCTTTGATCTTGAGCATGATTATCATTTGTGAGTAGTTACTTTTATTCTTGAGGTCACGGGAGAAATCATGTTGCAAGTAATCATGTGAACTTGATATGTGTGCGATATTTTGATAGTATGTATGTTGTGATTCCCCTTAGTGGTGTCATGTGAATGTCGACTACATGACACTTCACCATATTTGGGCCTAATGGAATGCATTGTGGAATATCAATTAGATGATGGGTTGCAAGAGTGACAGAAGCTTAAACCTTGGTTTATGCACTATTCTGTAAGGGACCAATTGGATCCAAAAGTTTAATGCTATGGTTAGAATTTGTTCTTAATACTTCTCTCGAGTTGTGGATGCTTGCAGGAGGGTTAATCATAAGTAGAAGGCTTTTTCAAGTAAGAACCGCACATATCAAATTATCAAAGTACGGAACACGAATTAAACCAACATGATGAAAGTGACTAGATGAAAATCCCGTGTACCCTCAAGAACGATTTGCTTATCATAAGAGACCGGTTTGGCCTATCCTTTGCCTCAAAAGGATTAGGCTATCTTGCTGCACTTTTGTTACTACTATCGTTACTTGCCCATTACAAATTATCTTGCTAACAAACTACTCAGTTACTTACAATTTCAGCACTTGCAGGCATTACCTTACTAAAAACTACTTGTCATTTACTTCTACTCCTCGTTGGGTTCGACACTCTTACTTATCGAAAAGAGCTACAATTGATCCCCTATACTTGTGGGTCATCAAGGCTATTCTCTGGTGACGTTGCCAGGGAGTGAAGCGCCTTTGGTAAGTGGAATTTGGTAAGGAAACATTTATATAGTGTGCTGAAATTTATTGTCACTTGTTACTATGGAAAACAATACTTTGAGGGGTTTGTTCGGGGTATCTTCACCTCGACCGTAACCACAATAAGCTACCCCTCAACCTACTGCACCTACTGAAAATATTGAATATATAATTCCTTCGGGTATGATAGAAAAACTGCTAGCTAATCCTTATGCAGGAGATGGAACCGAACATCTGATATGCACTTGATATATGTAGAACAAATTTGTGGGTTGTTCAAGCTTGCAGGTTTACCCGAGGATGAAGTTATGAAAAAGGTTTTCCCTTTATCTTTGAAGGTAAAATCATTGGCATGGTATAGGCCATGCTATGATATTGGATCTTGGAATTGGAAACGTTTGAAATTGGAGTTCCACCAAAAAAATTATCCTATGCATCTAGTTCATCATGATCGGAATTATATATATAATTTTTGGCCTCTTGAAGGAGAAAGCATCGCTCTAGCTTGGGGGAGGCTTAAGTCAATGTTATATTCATGCCCCACTCATGAGCTCTCAAAAGAAATTATTATCCAGAACTTTTATGCTCGGCTTTCTCGTAATGATGAAACCATGCTCGATACTTCTTGCGTTGGTTCTTTTATGAAGATGAGTATTGAATTCCGGTGGGATCTTTTGGAAAGAATTAAACACAACTCTGAAGATGGGGAACTCGGCGAAGGTAAAGAGTCAGGTATTAAGCTTAAGTATGATTGTGTTAAATATTTTATGAATATTGATGCTTTTCAAAAGTTTAGCACTAAATATGGACTTGACTCTGAGATAGTAGCTTCCTTCTATGAATCATTTTCTACTCATGTTGATCTCCCTAAAGAGAAGCAGTTTAAATATCACCCACCTATTAAAGAAGAAATCAAAGAACCGGTACTAGTTAAAGAAGAAACTATACTTTTCAATGTTGATCCAGTTGTTCCTTCTGCTTATATTGAGAAACCACCTTTCCCTGTTAGGATAAAGAAACATGCTAAAGTTTCAACTGTGGTCAACAAGAGGTACATTAGAACACCTAAACCTGATGAACAAATCAAAGTAGAACCTAGTATTGCCATGGTTAAAAATCTCTTGGAAGAAGATATGGATGGGCATGTTATTTAATTCTGCGAAGAAGCTGCTAGAATTGCTAAACCTGATAAAAAGGATAAACATAGACCTGTTGTTGGCATGCCTATTGTCTCAGTTAAAATAGGAGATCACCGTTATCATGGTTTATGTGACATAGGCGCTAGTGTGAGTGCTATTCCTTACACCTTATATCAAGAAATTATGAATGACATAGCACCTGCAGAGATAGAAGACACATATGTTACTATTAAACTTGGTAGTAGAGACACTATATCACCAATTGGGGTTGTTAGAGATGTTGAAGTCTTGTGTGGGAAAATAAAATACCCTACTGATTTTCTTGTTCTTGGTTCCCCACAAGATGACACTTGTCCTATTCTCTTTGGTAGACCTTCCTTGAACACCGTTAATGCCAGAATAGACTGTGAGAAAATAAATTGTCTGTCAGGACCCCGATCCTAAGCCACATTGATCTAGCATGTAACACATCATATCACTTTGCGGCCTCACGCACGGTATCCCCACGGGTGCCACCATACCTGGCCCAGGACCGTTTGCGCCTTTTGGCTCACGTATATGATAGTGTCGCTAGCATCCATATGACAGAGAACCCGGGCCGACATGACTAGTCGTGAACCCAAAGTGGCACTAACTTACAAGGACAGGCATACATGACCCAGCAACGAACGTGTCGGTCATCAGCGAGTGAATTCGGGCTGTAGCAACTGGGCTAGCAGGACTCCGGGAATCCGGGATGTAGCAGGATAAAAGGACTCTGAAAGACACCGCGTGACATTTCCCCGAAAGGACAGACACATGATCGAAGAAGGACACATGCCGGCCACTCTAAGTGTTCCGGAGCAGTAGCAACTGGGCTAACAGGACTCCGGTACACCGGGCTGTAGCAGACTACCATGGCTCAGTGGAAGGACTAGACTACATTTCCCCATAAGAGAGGCTACCAAGGATGGACAACTAGGTTGTCGGATCCCATACATACCAAGCATTTCAATCATACACACAATATGCTCGATATGTGTAAATACAACATGGCATCACAACAGGACTCTACGACTCAAAGTATTTATTCATTAGGCTCCGAGGAGCCAAGTATTACAAACATGGGTCTCATGACCCAACATACAGAGCATACAAGCAAAAAGCGGAAGCATAAACATGTCTGAGTACAGTTAACTACAAATGAAAAAGGCTGAGAAGCCTGACTATCTACAAGACCCTCCCAAGGGTACAAGATCATAGCTGAGGTAACAAGCTAAACGTCGAAGTCCACCCGGTACTACTAGTGAGACTGAAGTCTCTCTGCAAAACATAAATTAAGCAAACGTGAGTACAAATGTACCCAGCAAGACTTATATCAGAACTATCTACATATGCATCAGTGTCAACAAAGGGGGTGGTGGAGTTTAACAGCAGCAAGCCAGCTTTGACTCAGTGGCTATCCTGAACTACGACTGCAGGTAACTCTTTTGAGGTGGCGCACACGAGTCCACATATTCACCAAATCAATACACCACTATGGACCCGCTTCCGTCTCCCTACGAGAACGCCATCCATAGCACTCACGCTTATCTTGCGCATTTTAGAGTATCCACTTTCACTTGTCTATGAGCTGTACAGGCAACCCAAAAGTCCTTTACCGCGGACACGGCTATTCGAATAGATGATGTTAACCCTGCAGGGGTGTACTTCTTCACACACGCTCTCGCCACTTACCGCCATGTACACATCATGTATCTCGGCAACCTTCAAGCGGAAGGCTGGCGAGGGTGTCGTCCATGACCTGACTAACCACACAAGTCTCTAGTCCAGGTTTATCGCCTATTCGGGTTCCATCCGCAAGGATATCCGGCCGGGGTTTCACTCACGGCCCCAAACGATGAGAGCAAGGTTCCGAGGCACCAAACGGACGTCCTGGTACACCGTGCCTCGTGTCTCTACCGCATCATAGCCCACCCCTAGGGTCAGTGCTACGCACGGCCCCCAACACATATCCTACAAACACCATAAACTAGTTGCAACTACTGGAAAGAGATCAAGTTGATTAATAAGTCGAGAGAGCTTGGAGTGCACGGAGCCCAATGTGTGGTAGTAGCTGTTCATGGATCACAAACACAGAAATCAGTGCTTGAGGATGGTTTCAATGAGACAACCCACCATGTACTCCTACATGGCCTCTCACCACTACCTTTACCAAATCGTGTTGACCCACTTAGCTCACACATAGTAGGACATGTTCATCACCATTCCAATTCATCCCCGATGAATCAGACCTGACTCAACTCTAAGCAGTAGCAGGCATGACAAACAAGCACGAATGAGTAGGCACATCAAGGCTCAAACAACTCCTACTCATACTAGTGGGTTTCATCTATTTACTGTGGCAATGACAGGTCATGCAGAGGAAAAGGGGTACAACTACCGCAACATGTAAGAGTTGAATCGTTGTTGTCCTAATGCAGTAAAAGAGAGCAGGAGTGAGAGAGTGGGATTGTATCAGAATGAACAAGGGGTTTCTGCTTGCCTGGCACTTCTGAAGATAGTATAGCTCTTCATCGGTGTCATTGAACTCATCGTGGGAACCACGTCTACTGAGAGGGAACAAATACCGGCAACAGAGAAGAAACACAATCAATGCGATGCAACAATATGATGCATGAATGTGACATGGCAATATGCTGTGATTTGAGCTAATGCAACTAGCAATGATTTAAATGGAGTTGGTTTAAACACTAGGTTCAAATTCAAACTCCACATGGGACATTTAAAATGCCATTTATTAAAATTGTCATAAAAAGTGGCTGTAAATTGTTCAAACATGCACGACAATGCCATAAACAGATAGATTGGATTTTTCTGATAATTTTTCATATATAAATTATTTCATTCTGAGCTATAGATTATTTTCTATGATTTTTTGAAGTTCAAATCATTTTTTGGATTGTTCTGGTTATTTGGAATTAAACAAAATCCAGTAAATGATTTACTACGTCAGCATGACATCACGCTAACGTCAACGGTCAATGGAGTGCCCAGGTCAACCTGACCAGTGGGTCCCGCGTGTCAGTGTCACTATGACTAATCCAGTTTAGATTTAACCTAAGCTAATTAAACAGGGGCCTGGCCCCACTTGTCATTGACCCAGGGGTGGTCAAACTCCTGGTCAAGAAAATAGTCAAACTCACCGGCGTTTAGCCACCGGCGAGGCCAAACATGGCGGTGAGGTACGGGTTTCGTGCTCCGGTGGTCAAATGGACAGCAGGGAGGCTCGGCTTAGAGAGGGCGCTCATGCGCACCCATTGCAGCAAGCGGCAGTAGCTGGAGCTCGCCGGAAACGAGCTTGCAGCGGTGGTCGGCGTTTGGGTGTACACGGAGGTGCGGCTGTGGAAGCAGTGGCGACGCATTCTCGGCTCATACATCATCTACGTGATTCCGCGAGCATGATGGCCACACGCCTAGGACCAGTTGGTTACCAGAGCGTCGCCGGCGACAGGCACGGGGGGCGGTGGGCTTCGGTCGTCAGCGAAACGACGGCTAGAGCTACAAAATTTCACGGAGAAAAGGGGGGACGGTGTAGAAGCTCACAGGGATCGTGTAGGGTAGGTCAGCGAGCTCGGGGAGGTGCCAGAGCAAGCGGGGCGGCGATGGCGATCTCCGACGTTGGGAGGTTGAAGAAGACGGCGTGGAGGCGCTCGAGGGCATCCAGCATTGCACAGCTCGGCGAGGGGGAAGAGGGGAACGGGGAAGAGCTCTTGGGCAGCTCGGGGCATCGTCGGGACGACGGTGGTCGCGGTGGTGGTGAGCGGCGGCGTCCGGCTGTGTTGCGAGGAGGGAGCAGGGAGGGAGAGGAGCAGAGGGAGAGTTCGAGGGGGTTCAGGGGATTGCGTGGCGTCTCTAGGGAGACGTCGGGGAGGCAGTAGCAAGCAGGAGGTGGCGCGCGCGTGGTCGCGTGCATCAGGCACGCGCCTCCCATCCTTCTGGTGAGAGGAGGGAGATGACTGGCACGGGCCAGCATAGTGTTGGGCCGGCCAGGTGGGCTGCACAAGTAAGCTCCAGGTAAAAACTCTCTCTTTGTTTTAAATTTGTTTATGTTTTCTATTTTCTTTCTGTTTTCTTTGATTTAGTAAAAATACTAAACCATTTACAAAAATCCTGAAATATTTGTGGGCACCTTTAGAATTATTTCCAACAGCCCTCAAATTCTTTCAAGATTATTTGGACATTTAAAATATTTTATAGAATTTAAATATCCAAATTCAAATACTTATGATTTAATTCAAAAATCCAGATTGTCCTAGAGAAGTGTGCACCATTTTTGGCAGAGGTTATAGACGAATTCAAAAATGATGAACATTTATGAAGGGCCATTTTGGGTTCATTGAAAATATTTTAATTTTGATCCTAGTTGCATTTAATTTGGTGCTAGGGTTTGAACATCCCCATTTCAAATTTCCATGAAAGTTAAACATGATGCAAGCAAGACGCAAACTCTAGGCAGCACCAGAAGCTAGGGATGTGGCACTCTCGGTGTTAGTTTTGGTGATGAGTCTCATGAGTTTAATTTTTCCAAGTTTAGTAGAAAGCTTCATGAAAAAGAATTTCCTAGTAAGGATGAATTAATCCGTCTTCCTCCTATTGATGTACCACCTACTGATCCTTTAGAACAATATTTGCTAGATCATGAAAATGATTTACATATGCATGAAAGAAATGAAATAGATATGATTTTCTTTGAACAACGTCCTCTGCTTAAACACAATTTGCCTATTGAAACTCTAGGAGATCCTCCTCCACCTAAAGGTGATCCTGTGTTTGAATTGAAACAACTGCCAGACACTTTGAAATATGCTTATCTTGATGAAAAGAAGATATATCATGTTATTATTAGTGCTAACCTTTCAGAACATGAAGAAGAAAGATTATTCAAAGTTCTAAGGAAGCACCGAGTTGCTATTGGATATACTCTTGATGATTAAAAGGGCATTAGTCCCACTCTATGTCAGCACAAAATTAATATGGAACCTGATGCTAAACCTGTTGTTGATCGCCAACGTCGGTTAAATCCGAAAATGAAGGAAGTGGTAAGGACGGAAATCTTAGAACTTCTGGAAGCAGGTATAATCTATCCCATAGCTGATAGTAGATGGGTAAGTCATGTTCATTGTGTCCCTAAGAAAGGAGGTATAGCTGTTGTTCCTAATGATAAAAATGAACTTATTCCACAAAGAATTGTTACAGGCTATAGAATGGTAATTGATTTTAGAAAATTAAACAAAGCAACTAGGAAAGGTCATTACCCTCTGGCTTTTATTGATCAAATGAAAGATTATCTAAGAACACACATTTTTGCTTCCTTGATGGATATTCTAGTTTTTCACAAATACATGTCTCTCAACTTGATCAAGAAAAGACCACTTTTACTTGCCCCTTTGGAACCTATGATTATAGATGTATGCCTTTCGGTTTATGTAATGCACCTGCTACCTTTCAAAGATGTATGACTGCTATATTCTCTGACTTTTGTGAAAAGATTGTTGAGGTTTTCATGGACAACTTCTCTGTTTATGGGAAGTCTTTTGATGATTGTTTAAGCAATCTTGATCGATTTTTGCAGAGATGTGAACAAACAGATCTTGTCATGAATTGGGAGAAGTGCCACTTTATGGTTAATGAAGGCATTGTCTTGGGTCATAAAATTTCTGAAAGAGGTATTGAAGTGGACAAAGCTAAGGTTGATGCAATTGAGAAAATGTCATGTCCTAAAGATATAAAAGGTATCCGTAGTTTCTTAGGTCATGCTGGTTTCTATAGGAGATTTATCGAAGACTTTTCTAAAATTTCTAGGCCTCTTACGAATCTTCTGCAAAAAGGATATTCCTTTTATTTTTGATGATGATTGTTTAGAAGCCTTTGAAACACTCAAGAAAGCCTTAATTTATGCACCTATTGTTCAACCACCTGACTAGAACTTGCCTTTTGAAATTATGTGTGATGCTAGTGATTATGCTATTGGTGCTATTCTAGGACAAATAATTGATAGGAAACTGAATGTTATTCATTATGCTAGTAAAACTCTAGACAGTGCTCAACAAAACTAAGCTACTACTGAAAAAGAATTCTTAGCAGTGATGTTTGCTTGTGACAAATTTAGACCTTATATTGTTGATCCCAAAGTAATTGTTCACACCGATCATGTTGCTATTAAATATCTTATGGAAAATAAAGATGCTAAACCTAGACTTATTCGATGGGTTCTCTTGTTACAAGAATTTGATTTACATATCATTGATAGAAAAGGAGTTGAGAACCCCGTAGCTGATAATTTATCTAGGCTAGAAAATGTGTCTGATGAACCACTACCTATTGATGATAGTTTTCCTAATGAGCAATTAGCTGTAATAAATGTTGCTCATAATACTCCTTGGTATGCTGACTATGCTAATTACATTGTTGCTAAATATTTACCACCTAGCTTTACATACCAACAAAAGAAAAAAAATCTTCTATGGTTTAAGACATTAGTTTTGGGATGACCCACATCTTTATAAAGAAGGAGTAGATGGTATTATTAGACGTTGTGTGCCTAAGCATGAACAGGGACAAATCCTACGGAAATGTCACTCTGAAGCTTATGGAGGGCATCATGCTGGAGATAGAACTGCTCACAAGGTATTGCAATCTGGATTTTATTGGCCTACTCTCTTCAAGGATGCCCGTAAGTTTGTATTATCTAGTGATGAATGTCAAAGAATAGGTAATATCGGTAAGCGTCAAGAAATGCCTATGAACTATTCACTTGCTGTGGAACCATTTGATGTTTGGGGATTTGATTACATGGGACCTTTTCCTTCCTCTAATGGGTATACACATATTTTGGTTGCTATTGATTATGTTACTAAATGGGTAGAAGCTATTCCAACCAGTAGTGTTGATCACAACACCTCTATTAAAATGCTTAAGGAAGTTATTTTCCCAAGGTTTGGAGTCCCTAGATATTTAATGACTGATGGTGGTTCACACTTTATTCATGGTGCTTTCCGTCAAATGCTTGCCAGGTATGATGTTAACCATAGAATTGCATCACCTTACCATCCTCAGTCTAGTGGTCAAGTTGAACGTAGCAATGGAGAAATAAAATTAATTTTGCAAAAGACTGTCAACAGGTCCAGGAAGAATTGGTCTAAGAAATTAGATGATGCACTTTGGGCTTATAGAATAGCATATAAAAATCCTATGGGAATGTCTCCTTATAAAATGGTTTATGGAAAAGCTTGTCATTTGCCTCTTGAGTTAGAACATAAAGCATATTGGGTCATCAAATAACTCAATTATGATTTCAAACTTGCTGGTGAAAAGAGGTTATTTTATATTACCTCTTTATATGAATGGAGAACCCAATCTTATGAAAATGCTAAGTTGTTTAAAGAAAAGTTTAAAGTTGGCATGATAAAAGAATTCAAAAACGTGAGTTTAAAGTCAGAGAATATGTTCTTTTGTACAACTCTCGTTTCAGATTCTTTGCAGGAAAACTCCTCTCAAAATGGGAAGGACCCTATGTTGTCAAGGAGGTTTATCAGTCTGCAGCCATCAAAACAAATAATGCCTAAGGTACTAACCCGAAGGTTGTTAATGGGAAACGAATAAAACATTATATCTCAGGTACGCCCATTAATGTTGAAAGTAATATTATCCAAACTTTGATACCGGAAGAACACATAAAAGAGTCCTTCAAGAACACTCTAGAATCGTGAAAATAAGGAGGTACGTAATACGGTAAGTAAACGGACTCCAAAAAGTCCGCTAAAATATTTTTTGTCAGTTTTGGAATATTTAGAAAAATAGGAAAATAAGAAACTTCCAGGAAGCGTACCCTGGTGGGCACACGACACCAGGGCCTGGCGTGCCGAGGTGGGTTGTGCCTACTTGGGACACCTTCTGGACTCCGTTTTTCTACAGTTTGGTTGTTCCCCAAGATAAAAAATCTTTATATACTCCCTGAACCTGTTGGTCACCGTATTGCAGAGAAATCCTCCGTTCTCTTTTCTTGGTGTTTTCGGTAAGATCTATCAAGCCAGGCATCATGTCTTCCTCCTCCTCCAACAACATGGAAGAAGATGCTTGGTTGATGAAGATCGAGCTGAAGAGGGAGGAGCCTACAGACGCCGTCAAGGGAGACAAGGGCAAGGAGGCTACCATAGATCCACCCTCGGTGGCAGAACAAGCACTGCCGTTTGAGGAGGAAGAAGAAGATATCCTTAAGCCTTACCTTGCTCATCTTACCCCTATTGAGATTGAAGCCTTTCGCATCACTGAAACAGTTCACGTGCAAAATAAGTATCTCACTCACGAAAATATTCTGCATCAAGAGCATATCATCCATCTTCGGAGAGTCATCCATCGATTGGAGAATATCTTGATCCTTAAGGATAGGATCGCTTCATCACCACCATCATCTTCTTCACCACCAAAGGAGAATTGAGTATCGGGTATGGGCACTCCCCTTGGCTTCTGCCAAGCTTGGGGGAGGTGCCCTCATATCGTATCATCCCATTATCTTTTGCCTTTACTTACTTTAGTTCGATCTTTTGCTTTAGATGAATACAAGTTTAGTTCGATCCTTTCTTTTCGAGAGTTTGCTTAAGTGATCTATCCTTGTAATCGTGTGCAAGACATATAATAAAGTTTAGTTTAACTTTTGCTTTCTTTACTTTCATGTTGCAAACTAAAAGAAAATAAATAAGGAAGAAAAAGAGAAAGGAAATAAATAAAAGGAAATAAATTATGAAAAATATCATATACTAATCTTATGGTAGGTGATGACGCCACATAAGGGAAAGTATAAGTAGAAAATTTTATTAGAGATTGACAAACATAGCATTAGTCAATGATGCAACTCGTGAAAGAATTAATAAGGGAAGAGAAGATTCACATATAAATATACTATCCTAGAAATCTTTTGTGATTGTGAGCCCCCATCAAAATATTATATGCCAAAATTGTTGACGTTGGACAAGGAAGACAACTTAATGGTTTATGTTTGTTTATATTCACATAGAAGTCATATTGCCATGGATCCTTTAACATGTGGTGCTTGATACGTCCCCAACGTATCTATAATTTTTTATTGCTCCATGTTGTTATATTATCAATCTTGGATGTGTTATAATCATTTTATAGTCATTTTATATAATGTTTTGGTACTAACCTATTGACATAGTGCAAAGTCCCAGTTGCTGTTTTTTCTATGTTTTTTACATCACAGAAAATCAATATCAAGCAAAGTCCAAATGCCACGAAACTTTATGGAGAATTTTATGGGCCAAAACAAACACAAAGGGCCCTGGCTGCGCCTGGGGGTGCCCCAAGGGAGGCACAACCCACCAGGGCGCGCAAGGAGGCCGAGGCGCGCCCTGGTGGGTTGTGCTTGATACGTCTCCAACATATCTATAATTTTTGATTGCTCCATGCTATATTATCTACTGTTTTGGACATTATTGGGCTTTATTATCAACTTTTATATTATTTTTGGGACTAACCTATTAACCGGAGGCCCAGCCCAGAATTGTTGTTTTTTGCCTGTTTTAGGGTTTCGAAGAAAAGGAATATCAAACGGAGTCCAAACGGAGTCCAAACGGAATGAAACCTTCGGGAACGTGATTTTTAGGAAGATTATGATCCGGGAGACTTGAACCCTACGTCAAGAAAAGACACAGGAGGCCACGATGTAGGGGACGCGCCTACCCCCCCCCCCCCAGGCGTGCCCTCCACCCTCGTGGGCCCCCTGTTGCTCAACCGACATACTCCTTCCTCCTATATATATCCACGTACCCCCAAACGATCAGATACGGAGCCAAAACCCTAATTCCATCGCTGTAACTTTCTGTATCCACGAGATCCCATCTTGGGGCCTGTTTCGGAGCTCCGCCGGAGGGGGCATCGATCACGGAGGGCTTCTACATCAACACCATAGCCTCTCCGATGAAGTGTGAGTAGTTTACTGTAGCGACCTGACCCGAATGGATCAAGTCTCTGTGCTTAAGTGTCATCCCTGGATCGGTATGCTGACACACACAGTACTCGAAGGATTTATAACAGAGGTAAATCACATGTATTAAGTAACGTAAATACTATTACCTCAATCCATATAGCGGAAGTAACAAGGTTGTGGATTCCCATCAACACCAACGGCAAAGTTGAGTGTAGAAATCGTAACCCTAACATATCACTTACTCGACGTAAGAAACCTGCAACATGAGACGCTGCATCCCGAAACGGGTCAGTACATTGAATGTACTGGCAAATTCATACCATAGAGAAAATGATGAACAATGGCTATCACTATATGCATATATGGCTGGTGGAAAAGCTCTATGGTTATAAGGTTTTTGCGTAAAGCCAATTTTTCCCTACTGCAAAGGAATAAATTTATTTAACTATCATGGTGGTTGTTGAACATTGAGAATGGTTGACAGCATTCTCAATCCCAATTAAGTAACATCATTAAACCCAACAATATTCATTTAAAGTAACGTGATGAGATTCACATGATAATCCAAGTACTAGATACTCAAGATGTCCATAACCGGGGACACGGCTAATCATGATTAGTTTATACACTCTGCAGAGGTTTGCGCACTTTTCCCCACAAGACTCGATCGCCTCCGTTGGTTTCTCGCACTACATGGTGTTTGAGAAGACGGATGACCGAGACATAGTCTTTCAGAAGCGTTTGCACCTTACGATGGGTAGACCGTACCACCTACAACCCCTACATCTGCTAGTCTACCACTGTAAGAGTTCACACGACTTAGTCAACTATGCTAGAGCCCATAATAGCTTGTGGCTGCACACGGAAGTTTCTAGTATGAATAATCTCATGATCCCTTTGAGCCTGGGTGGCGGTCCAAAAGAAAAATAGGCAAGTCCTGGAAACCCCAGGTGCCTCAATCCACCCAGATGTGTGTTTAAGTTGCCACCTTAGATAAACCATTAATTATCAATCTCACATCTGTCATGGATTTCACTCACCCAATCCTCGTCTACTAGTATAGCATGGCATAATAAGCAAACGTAGAAGTAACTCCCAAAGGTTTGATAATAAACAGGTAATAGGTACTACCTCATCTACTTCCCATTCCACAATTTAATTAGATCCTAATCATGCAATGTGTGAGGATTGATCTAATGCAATAAAACTGGGTAGTAGAAAAGGTATGATCAAAGTGTGAACTTTCCTGCAATGTTGATGAAGATGATTTGCACTCAAAAATCTTGATAGCTCTACTCGTCACACTCCGGTCAATCTATCGTAAGCAAGCAATAGTAACCACACATAAGCAATCACTCAAAAGATCGGGAAGAACAAAGAAAACAAATCGGAAAACATCGAAACCAAGCAAATAACTCTTGCAACATAAAACAATTTCTAACAGTACCAAAATTATATGAATTTGGCCTTATTAGAATGTTTAGGTCAAGCGCTTCGATTTGCAAAAAGAATCAACTCAAACGGAGCTACGAAACTCAAGTTATGATCAAATGAAGTTTGAATTCAAATATGATCTAATTCAAATTTTAAACTTTTCAAAAACATGTTTAAGTTGTTTATCCGGATAGAGGGGATCATAACGAAGACGTGGGCGTTGGTTTCGTTGGATTTGGACTAACGAGCAAAAAGTTACGAGTGTTTGAAGTTCAGGGACTAAACTGTAAAGAAAACTCCTCACATATAGGTCCCTGGCCGAAAAATAACCAGAAAACGAAAATACTAAATAACGAACGCTCGTTTATAAGATCAAAACAGTGGACGTTCGCTGTTTAATAAAACCTAAAAAAACAGATCTAGTCTAGGGTTTTTTTGTTTTTGTTTTTTTTTAAAACCGAACTTAACGAAAAGAACCAGGGTCGGTTTATACCGGTTCGCGGTGGTTTGGCGGTTTTCAAAAAAAAACCGCGAACCGGTATAAACCGTCTTTTCGTTAAGTTCGGTTTTAAAAAAAAACAAAAACAAAAAAACCCTAGACTAGATCTGTTTTTTTAGGTTTTATTAAACAGCGAACGTCCACTGTTTTGATCTTATAAACGAGCGTTCGTTATTTAGTATTTTCGTTTTCTGGTTATTTTTCGGCCAGGGACCT
Source organism: Triticum urartu (assembly GCF_003073215.2). Classification (NCBI taxonomy): domain Eukaryota; kingdom Viridiplantae; phylum Streptophyta; class Magnoliopsida; order Poales; family Poaceae; genus Triticum; species Triticum urartu. The sequence continues at coordinate 198,250,912 of NC_053022.1, forward strand.
ATCCGTGAAGATTTATTTACAGATTAGTCCCTGTATTTTCAAACTCATAACTTTTTACTCGTTAGTCCAAATCCAACGAAACCAACGCCCACGTCTTCGTTATGATCCCCTCTATCCGGATAAACAACTTAAACATGTTTTTGAAAAGTTTAAAATTTGAATTAGATCAGATTTGAATTCAAACTTCGTTTGATCATAACTTGAGTTTCGTAGCTCCGTTTGAGTTGATTCTTTTTGCAAATCGAAGCTCTTGACCTAAACATTCTAATAAGGCCAAATTCACATAATTTTGGTACTGTTAGAAATAGTTTTATGTTGCAAGAGCTATTTGCTTGGTTTTGATGTTTTCCGAATTGTCTTCTTCGATCTTTCTGATCTTTTGAGTGATTGCTTATGTGTGGTTACTATTGCTTGCTTACGATAGATTGACCGGAGTGTGACGAGTAGATCTATCAAGAGTTTGAGTGCGAATCATCTTCATCAACATTGCAGGCAAGTTCACACTTTGATCATACCTTTTCTACAACCCAGTTTTATTGCATTAGATCAATCCTCACACATTGCATGATTAGGATCTAATTAAATTGTGGATGGGAAGTAGATGAGGTAGTACCTATTACCTGTATTATTATGAAACCTTTGGGAGTTACTTCTACGTTTGCTTATTATGCCATGCTATGCTAGTAGACGTGGATTGGGTGAGTGATATCCATGACAGATGTGATTGATAATTTAATGGTTTATCTAAGGTGGCAACTTAAACACACATCTGGGTGGATTGAGGCACCTGATGTCTATCAGGACTTGCCTGTTTTATTTTGGACCGCCACCCAGCTCAAAGGGATCATAAGATCATTCATGCTAGAAACTTCCGTGTGCAGCCACAAGCTTATGGGCTCTGGCATAGTTGACTAAGTCGTGCTCGCTTGGGTCTGATCCGACCAACGGCGGGGCTAGCATCCGCGGCAACTACCTCACGGGGCGCAACGAAGGGCCGTCTGTAGGCGGCGGAGCGTTCGCCGTATGCGCGCGGGCATAGGTGGACCCCCCGCAGCGATCTAGGGCGCGCGCGTTGGGAGAACACGGCAGCTGGATGCCGTAAGGCCTGGTCTACGTAGCTCGTCGGAGAATCTGAAAGGAGGACGTCTGAGGCAGTCTCGTCAATCCGTCCTTCTCAAACATCCTGTTAGTGCAGAGGCGCGAAGAAGCTCCGACTCGGTGCAGGCGCGATCGAGTCTTGTGCGCCGGGGGCGGCGAAATAAGGCGCAAACCTCTGCCAGAGTGTAACCCAAAACTATTCCATGATAGCCTCCGTTCCCCGGTTATACAACCCTGAATCTAGTACTTGGTAGATTATTAGCCATGTGGATCGACTCTCATCACAGTACGCGCGGACAATGAATATGTGTGGGTTTAATGATGTGGACCTCTAAGCATAGCGAATCGAGATATGCTTTCAGACCGATCTCCAATGTTCCCAAATCAACCACATGAATAGTTAAAAATTTCATCCCTTCTTGCCAGTAGGGACAGGCAAATTGGGGCTTTCACGTCTAAAGCAAAGAGCGGCAGTGAGAGGGGAGGTTATAGGGTCTCGAGACGGCCATCGGCTGACTTCCTAGTTGAGTGCCCACCCAGCGGCTGGCCTCACTAGAGGCTGCCATGGGGAAGGTGGTCACGGGATTGCGTATGAGTCCCACCAGCCATGTGCTTACATCATTTTCTCTATGGTGTGAATTGCCAGTACATTCAATGTACTGACCCGTTTCGGGCTGCAACGTCTCATGTTGCAGGTTTCTTACGACGAGTAAGTGATACGTTAGGGTTACGATTTCTACACTCAACTTTGCCGTTGGTGTTGATGGGAATCCACAACCTTGTTGCTTCCGCTATATGGATTGAGGTAATAGTATTTACGTTACTTTATACATGTGATTTACCTCTGTTATAAATCCTTCGAGTACTGTGTGTGTCAGCATACCGATCCAGGGATGACACTTAAGCACAGAGACTTGATCCATTCGGGTCAGGGTCGCTACAAGATGGTATCAGAGCACATGTTGACTGAGAGGACGTGACCCTAGAAACTGGCAAGCCCATAGCAAAGATTTTTCTCTACAACTTTCCCTTTCAAAAAGATCTTTTACCTCTCTCTCTTCTGAGCTTATTCAAAAAATTCCCTTTAGTGAGACCATACCCTTTCCCCTTTTGACCACACGAAGATTCGACTGATGAGACCACTCCAAGAAGTACAAGATATCGGACAACTAAGACCACTTCGGAATGAAGAGTATTTTCCGTGCATCTGAATAATGGAAACTACAGTTGAAGACCGAAGACTAGGAAATTGAAGGCTCTGAAGAATTCCCAGATTTGTATGACCTAGGAAGGCTACCCTTATGGAACTTGGCAGACTATGGAAGTTGTCAATACCCGAGATCAAGGTGTATTGGAGAAAGACTGAAACAAGGAGCATGAGAACTCAAAGTTTTGTCAAAGAAAACCCTAAGGCAGGATATCAATTATAAGATAGCTCATGGCAATGACAAGGGCAGAAACACGGTTATCCGTGATGTCATCGCCCGCTGATGCTATTGTCACCGTGCTGAGTTAAGGATGCATTTCTTCAGAATGGATTTGATGGAAGAAGGCTGATGGAGCACCTATCAGCTAAGATGAAGTACCCTTAGCCGGTGTATCACCAGGATCTAGAGTAGTACATCAAAAGTTTAAGGTGGAGCTCCATGAAGCCGATATTTTGACAAGGAAGCATTTCGTGAAGAACTTAGGTCCAAGAAGCTGAAGTAGCAAGCTGGAGGAGCAAAACTCGAGAAACCGGAGATTCATCAGGAACTAGACCATGGTTCATGCCAAGGATGTTGAAACCTAGAAGTTTGAAATGCAACTCCGGAGTATTAAAGAATGTCACGAGAGACTTCACGTCAATAGAGATGATCTGGCAAAAGAACGGAAAGACCAACGCTTAGAGCCGAAACATGGACGAACAGGAAGAAGGACCGGGGAAAGACCGGACACCGCAGGAGCCTGACCACGGTGCGACCGCGTGAGCGGATGTGAGGACGGTGCCCGAGGCCAGCCAACCAAGACCACAGACGGGCCGGCCGTCAGCCGGCGAGAGAAGCGCGATAAATAAGAATTTGATAAGATTGATCCTTCTTCTCTCTCTTTTCTTCTCAGTCTCTCAACACACCACACCACAAAAAACGAACGCACTAATGAACGTAATAGAGAGATGAGAAAACCAGAAAGAATGGCAGGAGTCAGACCAAGAGAACGTGCTAAAGGGGAATCACAACCGAGGAATGCCAAACAGGAAGGAATCACAGTGTAGAACTAACCAGAATGAGAAGAATACATAGAGCATATCAATAGTAGTACAAGAGTATCCTTCAATCAGAGTGAGAACAAATAAATTCCCACAAGCAGAGACATGACCATGTATTTCTGAGGAGCTAATCAAGGAGAGACGAGACTCAGCAACAAAATCAGTGGATTCAACATCAAGAGAGAAGCTGAAGCGAATAAGCTACGTCGTGATATAACAATCGCAAGCGTAAAATCATTTTAAAGAAATACCAAAAGAATCGAACCTTTACAAAAGAATAACCATATTTTTCGTGCGCGCGAATGGGACTGTAGGATAGGGAGAACTACATGTAAACAGCCTGAGAGTTGTCCAAAAGTTTGTATCTTGGTTAGGAGAAAAATCACATAGCCGAACGTAGTGCACAACCAAGTGCAACACAATACCAACAGAAGACATAACAGAAGAAAAAGGAAGCACCACAGTAAGTGATAAAATAAACCCGGAGCGACGAAACACCGTCCGAGGAAAACCAGTATAAATCCTCAAAAGACGTTGAATCTGTAAGGTCGTAAATTAAGAAAAAACATCGCCGAAAACTACAAGTATTTCATGAATGTGAATACGAGTCAGATTTATATAGCCTTCCAATCTTTACTCGATTAAGAAATCGACACCATCATAAAAGTCCCTAAGTGAGTGGGAAAGCATCCAGGGAGAAAGGCAAAGGAAGGCCAGATGACCGATCAAATAGACCTGGTTATCAGGCAAGGCACTGGCACAACCCAACAGCCCACAAAAATGAAGACCCAAACGAGCCAGAAAGAAGGGTAGGTGTGTGCCAGAATCACCGGGCAAAAGATTCAACTCCTATACTTTTGCAAGAAGAGACAGACTGCATATCAAATATCATATATGTGAAGTGGAATAAATCATGTCATTCTACTCTCTGAGAGCTTGTGTGGAAAAGCGAGAGATGGATCATGGAAAGAAAGCATGACAGTTTACTGATAAGAGTATGCTGATTATCCTGAGAAAGTAAGAAGAAATCCGTCGTAATAAAAAGAGGCAGGAAAAGTCAAGTCAAAGAAGAACCCGAGAAGAACTCGACAGGAAAGATATTACCGCACTGAAAGCGACCAAAAAGAAGAGATGCGCAAGGTGAGTCCTCGTCCCAAAGGGGAAGGTATCGGCAGAAGTGGATCAACGGGACGGATCACACTAATGTGAATGACCCGAGATATACTGAAGGGAGCCAGTCCACAGAAGAGGAGACAAAAAGAAGAAGCCTAGACAAGAGGATGGAGCGCAGCTGAGAGAACGAGAAAACGGGAAAGGTCAGACAACGAAGAGGTGACGATAAATATAAGAAAAGGGACTAGTAAATAACAATGAAGGGCAACGGACAGGAGCCAGCAAGAGGCAATTATCCCGGGTCCAAGACCGCGGAACCGAGGAAGATAAATAGGTGTCAGAAGTAGAGAAATGGAATCAGAGAGAAGTACGGTCAAGAAGAAGCGAGGAGGGAATGGAATGAGATAAGAGAACGGAGGAAAGAAGAAGAATACAATCAAGAAATCACGGGGCCAAATACAAATCAGAAAGCACAAAGACAAAATCAATAATCGTTATGGGATTTCCTGAATAATGTAATGTCTAAGTGAAAACACGTTGGCCAGATTGAAATGTGAAAACTCATAATAATGGCGAATTGATAGACAAGTATCCCTAACCAAGCCTTACAAGAATGAATAGGCTCGTCCTGCGACCGAATAAATCGGCGCAACGAGAACCACCAGAAAAAAGCCGTGTCAGCGAGAGTTTAGATCTACGCCCAAAGATCACTATCGATCTATCTCGACCATGAAGAGTGGACTAAGAAAGGTGTCCCTGCGATACCCACCCTGTGAGAAGCATGGTTTACGGTTCCATCTACAAATCTCATAATACTCACCTACCCATATCTGATTAACAGTGTTGGTCTCTTCTCAATCCTCAAGAAAATTCCTTCTCTGAGCCTCTTCCGGTAGCATGGCATAACACCTTTTCCTCAATTCTATCATGTCCTTTCCTCTTAGTAAAGGATTATTCCGAGATTGGGGTCTCTTAGCTGATGGGTCGGGCACATCAAGAACCCTAACAACTATCAATATCTCATGGTGGTCAACAATTTATGGTTTCTCCTGCGAGCGAAATGGGTACTGGGTAATGATCCTCACTAGTGTATATTTAAATCCTACGGTTGCACCAAGAGGGACTAAGCCTTGCTACAAGCCCTTTGGGGCGATACGGAATTACGGATTGAACTACATAACGCAATTCTGAAGTAAATAAAACAAGGTTCTCATCGTCTCTCCCACATATAGAGTAACTAAAAAATGAAGAAATAAAAAAAAAAAAACCCGAAAAAAAAAAAATTACTAATTAAGTCACTCAGATTTACCATCCATATAGCAAGGCGAACAATAAGAGTAAGTCGGTATGGTGATCAATCCATCCCGCACCCAAATCATTACCTTGTATATGGTTTAGCGAATCTCGCATTCTAACACTCGGTCATCCTCACAAGCATTGCAGAATTTCTCTTGTCGACGAACCAAGTTCGGAATAAATCCATAGATTCTGCAAGCCAAACAACCATCTATCGTTCCTTCACAACTCTCAGGTTTTGCGTAACTCCTATAAGATCGTCTGTCGATAAGATATACCTCTTCCAGGGTTTTCCTTCAGCAAGAATGTGCTTGCTTCTTGGCAGGTCCTGGGGCCTGTGGGTTATGGCACACCTCATCACTTGTAGTCCTTGAACTTATCATCGGGCAACTTATCGTTATTCCAACATCCAACTTCCAGCTTCCTAGCATACTTAGAATCCATCCAATTGTATTGTCTTCTTCCTTCTATTGGCACCAAACTAGGACATGATTACTCAGACTCATCATGGAGTTTCCATTGATCCATATTTCCGACATCATACCTCCTTTATATCCAATAGTAATTCATCTCTTCATCCTCGTGGGATATCCCTCATACCGAGATAAAAACTTATACTTATGAAGTCCATATTCCACTTCGTGGAACATCATTATCCTTTCCGCGGTCAAGCGTCCTTACAGGGGAATATTGGCCATCTCTGCATGGCACTTCTTCAACTGGGAAACGTGAAACACATCTTGAACTCCTGACAGTCCTTCGGGTAACTCAAACTTGTAGGCCACTTCTCTCATACGCTCCAAAACTCGGTATGGTCCTACAAATCTCGGGGCTAACTTTACCTTAACTCCAATTCGTTTAACTCCTCGCAGAGGGAACACATGAAGACATGCTCTGTCTCCAATTTCATAGACTACCTCCTTGAGTTTTTGAGTCTACATAACTCTTCTGCCTGGACTGAGCTACCTTCAGTCTATCTCGAATCAACTTAACATTCTCTCTGACTCCTTGATCACATTTGGTCCAAACAACTGACGTCTCCAACTTCATCCCACACACTCTTGGGGTATCACACATATCGAGACAAAACTCATATTCATTTTGTCCGAAATCCACTCAGTGGAGTATCCTTATCTTTTCCAAGAGTCAAGGGTTCTTACAGGGTACTACCACCCTTAAAATGCACAAATCTTCCATAGACCATATTTCTCTATCCTCAAAAATGGTCAAAATCCTTCTTCATAGAGTAACAACTCATAAAATCCATATCAGTACCAACGATGCTACTTTATTCATTCTCAAATGATTACAATCTCTCGCTTCTCAACACCTCAAAGAAAAATGTTCTCACTTCTACTACTCCATTTCTTTTGTTGCAAACTCAACTATCTAGACAAGTTTCCTTCTCCTTGGGGCATTCTCTGGCAAAGTGCCCTGCTCCATTACAACTAAAACATATTACTTCTGACAAGTATCGAGGTTTCCTTTTTGGGCAACTGTTGAGGTAGTGCCCTGACTCCTTGCACCTGTAACAGGTGATATGACTCAGGTCCTTCCTGGAATCCAATCGGTTTCTCTTCCTGGACTTTTCCATTCCAATCAGGGCTTCTATTTCCTGTGGGTCATATTCTACTTCCTCTGTCGAGAATTCTACTAGATCCCCATTCAAACAATTTTGGGAGATGTGTCCTTCTTCTCCACATGAATAGCATGACTTGGTGTAGGGTTTAATTGGGTCTTCTTTAGGCGTGTCCTCCATCACAGCTTTTTCTAAAATTTCCATGAGGGCTCCTTTCATTACTTCTTTCTTCTGCTGGATGGTTCGTTGTACCATGGGGTAAATGTGACACTGAGTAGGATAGTGGGTAATCCCTTCACACAAGAAACAAGTAATCTGCCTATTTGGGCATTCTTCAACTGGGTGACTTCCTTCACAATTAGGGCATTCATCCTTGTGTTCTTTATGGGTGTGTCCTATTTCTCCACAAAGCTTGCATGCACAAGGTTTCTTCATATCCTTTCCATAAGGCTTCAACTTCTGGGACACAAACCGAGACTTTGGAAAAGTCAACTTAAATTCTTTCCAAGTGGTTACTCCTTGCCATCCATTCATGGTTTGGTACATCCTCCACCAAGTAGCAGCACCTCTTTCAAAGCACAGAAGAGCATGCTGGGTCATATCAGTTCCAACTATAGGGTTATTCTCCATGTGATCCTCCATGTTTTGAATCCATCGGTCTGTCTCCAATTGACTCATCGGTCCAGAAAATACAAGCTCATCTTCATTCATCCTCTATTAGGTCCATGGGTTTTGGGGTGAGATAAGAGAGAGGGAGAGGGACACACAATACAAACAAAAGTTTTGAAAAGACAGATTTTTGTTGTGGCTGTCGAAAAAATCAAACAAATGACAGCTCACAAACGTCGCATCTAACGTAGGTATATAACAGGGGTTTGGTCTTCTAAAGGTCAATAAATCTTCAACGTCTCCAAATTCTTCAAACCTTGTTCATGCCTCCAATGGCTTCTTCCGATCATGCTTGTCTTCTCAAGTTCTTTTGCCAGATCATCTCTGTTGACGTGAAATCTCTCGTGACATTCTTTAATACTCCGGAGTTGCATTTCAAACTTCTAGGTTTCAACATCCTTGGCATGAACCATGGTCTAGTTCCTGATGAATCTCCAGTTTCTCGAGTTTTGCTCCTCCAGCTTGCTACTTCAGCTTCTTGGACCTAAGTTCTTCACGAAATGCTTCCTTGTGAAAATACGGCTTCATGGAGCTGCACCTTAAACTTCTTGATGTACTACTCCAGATCCTGGTGATACACCGGCTAAGGTTAAACTTCATCTTACTAATAGGTGCTCCATCAGCCTTCTTCCATCAAATCCATTCTGAAGAAATGCATCCTTAACTCAGCACGGTGACAATAGCATCAGCGGGGGTGACATCACGGATAACCGTGTTTCTGCCCTTGTCATTGCCATGAGCTATCTTCCATAATTGATATCCCCTGCCTTAGGGTTTTCTTTGACAAAACTTTGAGTTCTCATGCTCCTTGTTTCAGTCTTTCTCCAATACACCTTGATCTCGGGTATTGACAACTTCCATAATCTGTTAAGTTCCATCAGGGTAGCCTTCCTAGGTCATACAAATCTGGAAATTCTATAGAACCTCCAATTCTCCTAGTCTTCAGAGTCTTCAACAGCTGTAGTTTCCATTATTCAGATGCACGGAAAATACTCTTCATTCTGAAGTGGTCTTAGTTGTCCGATATCTTGTACTTCTTGGGGTGGTCTCATCAGTCGAATCTTCGTGTGGTCAAAAGGGGAAAAGGGTATAGTCTCACTAAAGAGAATTTTTTGAATAAGCTCAGAAGAGAAGAGAGGTAAAAGATCTTTTTGAAAGGGAAAGTTGTAGAGAAAAGTCTTTTCTATGGGCTTGCCAGTTTCTAGGGTCACGTCCTACAGTCAACATGTGCTCTGATACCATCTGGTAGCGACCTGACCCGAATGGATCAAGTCTCTGTGCTTAAGTGTCATCCCTGGATCGGTATGCTGACACACACAGTACTCGAAGGATTTATAACAGAGGTAAATCACATGTATCAAGTAACATAAATACTATTACCTCAATCCATATAGCGGAAGTAACAAGGTTGTGGATTCCCATCAACACCAACGGCAAAGTTGAGTGTAGAAATTGTAACCCTAACGTATCACTTACTCGACGTAAGAAACCTGCAACATGAGACGTTGCAGCCCGAAACGGGTCAGTACATTGAATGTACTGGCAAATTCACACCATAGAGAAAATGATGAACAATGGCTATCACTATATGCATATATGGCTGGTGGAAAAGCTCTATGGTTATAAGGTTTTTGCGTAAAGCCAATTTTTCCCTACTGCAAAGGAATAAATTTATTTAACTATCATGGTGGTTGTTGAACATTGAGAATGGTTGACAGCATTCTCAATCCCAATTAAGTAACATCATTAAACCCAACAATATTCATTTAAAGTAACGTGATGAGATTCACATGATATTCAAGTACTAGATACTCAAGTTGTCCATAACCGGGGACACGGCTAATCATGATTAGTTTGTACACTCTGCAGAGGTTTGCGCACTTTTCCCCACAAGACTCGATCGCCTCCGTTTGGTTTCTCGCACTACAGGATGTTTGAGAAGACGGATGACCGAGACATAGTCTTTCAGAAGCGCTAGCACCTTACGATCGGGTAGACCGTACCACCTATATCCCCTACATCTGCTAGTCTACCACTGTAAGAGTTCGCACGACTTAGTCAACTAAGCCAGAGCCCATAATGGCTTGTGGCTGCACACGGAAGTTACTAGCATGAATGATCTTATGATCCCTTTGAGCCTGGGTGGCGGTCCAAAATAAAACAGGCAAGTCCTAATAGACATCAGGTGCCTCAATCCACCCAGATGTGTGTTTAAGTTGCCACCTTAGGTAAACCATTAAATTATCAATCTCACATCTGTCATGGATATCACTCACCCAATCCACGTCTACTAGCATAGCATGGCATAATAAGCAAACGTAGAAGTAATCTCCCAAAGGTTTCATAATAATACAGGTAATAGGTACTACCTCATCTACTTCCCATCCCACAATTTAATTAGATCCTAATCATGCAATGTGAGGGGATTGATCTAATGCAATAAAACTGGGTTGTAGAAAAAGTATGATCAAAGTGTGAACTTGCCTGCAATGTTGATGAAGATGTTTCGCACTCAAAACTCTTGATAGATCTACTCGTCACACTCCGGTCAATCTATCGTAAGCAAGCAATAGTAACCACACATAAGCAATCACTCAAAAGATCAGAAAGATCGAAGCAGACAATTCGGAAAACATCAAAACCAAGCAAATAGCTCTTGCAACATAAAACTATTTCTAACAGTACCAAAATTATGTGAATTTGGCCTTATTAGAATGTTTAGGTCAAGAGCTGCGACTTGCAAAAAGAATCAACTCAAACGGAGTTACGAAACTCAAGTTATGATCAAACAAAGTTTGAATTCAAATCTGATCTAATTCAAATTTTAAAGTTTACAAAAACATGTTTAAGTTGTTTATCCGGATAGAGGGGATCATAACGAAGACGTGGGCGTTGGTTTCGTTGGATTTGGACTAACGAGCAAAAAGTTATAGTCATTCGAAAATTAGGGACTAATTTGTAAATAAAATCTTCACGGATAGGTCCCTGGCCGAAAAATAACCAGAAAACGAAAATACTAAATAACGAACGCTCGTTTATAAGATCAAAACAGTGGACGTTCGCTGTTTAATAAAACCTAAAAAAACAGATCTAGTCTAGGGTTTTTTTGTTTTTGTTTTTTTTAAACCGAACTTAACGAAAAGAACCGGGGTCGGTTTATACCGGTTCGCGGTGGTTTGGCGGTTTTCGAAAAAAAACCGGCGGGTGGCTCGGGCTTGACCGGAGCGGCGGCTAGCTCCGGCAACTCCGGCGACGAAGGCGTCGGCGGCGAGGCGTCGGTAGCGCGGGGCGCGGGCGGCGCGGAGAACGAGGCGCTGGGCGAGGGCAGCGGGCGGCGGCGAGCTCCGGCTTGCGGCGGCGGCGGCGATGTAGCGTCGGCGGCGGGGCAGCAAGCAGCGGCGGGAGGCGGCGGTTGCGGGGAGGAGAGGGGAGGGAGGGGTCCGGGCGGCGGCTTTATAGGGGAGGGGTGGCCTCAGGAGGCGTGGGGAAGGGGTCACGGGAGGCGTGCCCCGCCGGGACTCGGACGGCGGCGGCGGCGAACTCCCGAGCGGAGTCCCGCTCAGGGACGGTGGCGATGGGCGACGTGGGCTGGGCCGCGGCCTGGCCTGGGAGCTGGGCCGGCCCAGTTCGCGGGAGGAGAAGAAAAAAAAATTTATAAAGATTTTTTTTCCACACAAACAAAACGGATAAAAAACCAAATAAATAAAATTCTTATATAGGCATATAATATATCAAAATTTTCAGAAAAAGATTTCCAACAACATGGACATTTTTATAACTTCAAATAAAATCCACACAAATTCAGATAAATCAAAGAGTGCTACTGGTCTATTAAAATCCAACTAAAATCATTTTAAAAATACCAAAATGATTTCAAATTAATTTTTCTCCAATTTTCTGTTGTAGGGAATCATGTTACCCTAATTTCCATATATTTTATTTTTGGAGAAAAATAATTTGAATAAAACTCAAATAAATCCAAATTGAAAGTTAATTCCAAAAGGACTTGAAATTGATCCTTTGAAACTCCCAACTCATATTTCATAATTTGAAGAAGTCATTTTATCTTCTCTCGTGAAAATCATTGAGTTGCATAAAGTTTCTGAAGTGGAAAATATTTCCCAATGGAATTCAAGTATTTTTCAAACACCCTTTTCATTTTAAATGGAAGAAGTCATGTCATCTTCTCTCTAGGGCTTTGTGTTGAAAAGAATTTGAATTCATGGAGATCATAAAAGCAAATATGAAAGTTTGGGAAAGTCCTTTTATTCCATCTCATTTAACTTTCAAAAGTTTCGAATTCACTCACTTTCAGACAATCAATCAAACAATCAACCAAATCTATCTTTTTGTTTATAACATTCCAAAATTTAGAATTTTGGGATGTTACAAACCTACCACCCTTAAAATGAATCTCGTCCTCAAGATTCGGAGAGGCTAGAAAGAAAAGGTTAGGGTTTAGGGTCTCCTCAAAATCCATCGATCTTCACAGGGGTCTGGGGTGCTACCACCCTTAGAAGCATGGTTACTGTTCCATCAAAACTCATATACTCCATCCTTATTCTTGACAGTGTCGGTCTTCTCAGATCCTCAAGAAAATTCCTTCTCTGAGCTCTTCCGGTGATGCATAACCTTTTCCTCAATTCTTCTGTCCTTTCCTCTTAGTAAGGTTATTCCGAGATTGGGTCTTCTTAGCTGATGGGTCGGGCGCCAAAACTAAACAACTATCGATATCTCATGGTGGTCAACAATTTATGGTTTCTCCTGCAGGAAATGGGTCTGGGTTGATCCTCACCGTATAACCTACGGTTGGCAAAAGCTGCCTTGTACAAGGGGAAAAAATTGCTATACCATTCTAAGGTTTAAACAAGGTTTTCATCGTCGTCTCTCTACTATAGGTAAGTCACTCAGATTTACCATTCCATATAGCAAGGCGAACAATAAGAGTAAGTCGGTATGGTGATCAATCCACCCCGCACCCAAATCATTACCTTGTATATGGTTTAGCGAATCTCGCATTCTAACACTCGGTCATCCTCACAAGCATTGCAGAATTTCTCTTGTCGACGAACCAAGTTCGAATAAATCCATAGATTCTGCAAGCCAAACAACCATCTATCGTTCCTTCACAACTCTCAGGTTTTGCGTAACTCCTCTAAGATCATCTGTCGATAAAGGTATAACCTCTTCCAGGGCTTTTCCTTCAGCAAGAATGTGCTTGCTTCTTGGCAGGTCCTGGGGCCTGTGGGTTATGGCACACCTCATCACTTGTAGTCCTTGAACTTATCATCGGGCAACTTATCGTTGTTCCAACATCCAACTTCCAGCTTCAAAAACATGTTTGAGTTGTATTAAAGGTTAGAGGAGATCATAACGAAGACGTGAGCGTTGGTTTTGTTGGATTTGGACAAACGATGTAAAAGTTATAGTCGTTTGAAAATTAGGGACTAATTCTGTAAATAAAATCTTCACGGATAGGTCCCTGGCCGAAAAATAACCAGAAAAACGAAAATACTAAATAACGAACGCTCGTTTATAAGATCAACAGTGGACGTTCGCTGTTTAATAAAACCTAAAAAAACAGATCTAGTCTAGGTTGTTTTTTTTAAAACCGAACTTAAAGAAAAGAACCGGGTCGGTTTATACCGGTTCGCGGTGGTTTGGCGGTTTTCGAAAAAAAACCGGCGGGCGGCTCGGGCTTGACGGAGCGGCGGCTAGCTCCGGCAACTCCGGCGACGAAGGCGTCGGCGGCGGGGGTGAGCGCGGGGCGGGCGGCGCGGAGAGCGGCGCGGGGCGAGGGCAGCGGGCGGCGGCGAGCTCCGGCTTGCGGCGGCGGCGGCGATGTAGCGTCGGCGGCACGGGGCAGCAAGCAGCGGCGGGAGGCGGCGGTTGCGGGGAGGAGAGGGGAGGGAGGGGTCCGGGCGGCGGCTTTATAGGGGAGGGGTGGCCTCGGGAGGCGTGGGGAAGGGGTCACGGGAGGCGTGCCCGGCCGGGACTCGGACGGCGGCGGCGGCGAACTCCCGAGCGGAGTCCCGCTCAGGGACGGTGGCGATGGGCGACGTGGGCTGGGCCGCGGCCTGGCCTGGGAGCTGGGCCGGCCCAGTTTGCGAGAGGAGAAGAAAAAAATTATAAAGATTTTTTTCCACACAAACAAAACGGATAAAAAACCAAATAAATAAAATTTTTATATAGGCATATAATATATCAAAATTTTCAGAAAAAGATTTCTAACAACATGGACATTTTTATAACTTCAAATAAGATCCACACAAATTCAGATAAATCAAAGAGTGCTACTGGTCTATTAAAATCCAACAAAAATCATTTTAAAAATACCAAAATGATTTCAAATTAATTTTTCTCCAATTTTCTATGTAGGGAATCATGTTACCCTAATTTCCATATATTTTATTTTTGGAGAAAAATAATTTGAATAAAACTCAAATAAATCCAAATTGAAAAATTAATTCCAAAAGGACTTGAAATTGATCCTTTGAAACTCCCAACTCATATTTCATAATTTGAAGAAGTCATTTTATCTTCTCTCGTGAAAATCATTGAGTTGCATAAAGTTTCTGAAGTGGAAAATATTTCCCAATGGAATTCAAATATTTTTCAAACACCCTTTTCATTTTAAATGGAAGAAGTCATGTCATCTTCTCTCTAGGGTTTTGTGTTGAAAAGAATTTGAATTCATGGAGATCATAAAAGCAAATATGAAAGTTTGGGAAAGTCCTTTTATTCCCTCTCATTTAACTTTCAAAAGTTTCGAATTCACTCACTTTCAGACAATCAATCAAACAATCAATCAAATCTATCTATTTATTATAACATTCCAAAATTTAGAATTTTGGGATGTTACAGGATGTTACATTTACCTCAGACCTACGGGTCCATAGTTAGTAGCTAGATGGCTTCTTCTCTCTTTTTGGATCTCAATACAATGTTCTCCCCCTCTCTTGTGGAGAACTATTCGATGTAATCTTATTTTTGCGGTGTGTTTCTTGAGACCGATGAATTCTGGGTTTATGATCAAGTCTATCTATGAATAATATTTGAATCTTCTCTGAATTCTTTTATGTATGATTGGTTATCCTTGCAAGTCTCTTCGAATTATCAGTTTGGTTTGGCCTACTAGATTGATCTTTCTTGCAATGGGAGAAGTGCTTAGCTTTGGGTTCAATCTTGCGGTGTCCTTTCCCAGTGACAGTAGGGCCAGCAAGGTACGTATTGTATTTTTGCCATCAAGGATAACAAGATGGGGTTTTCTTCATATTGCATGAGTCTATCCCTCTACATCATGTCATCTTGCTTAAGGCGTTACTCTGTTTTTAACTTAGTACTCTAGATGCATGCTGGATAGTGGTCGATGAGTGGAGTAATAGTAGTAGATGCAGGCAGGAGTCGGTCTACTTCTCTCGGACATGATGCCTATATACATGATCATACCTATATATTCTCATAACTATGCTCAATTCTGTCAATTGCTCAACAGTAATTTGTTCACCCACCGTAGAATATTTATTCTCTCAAAAGAAGCCACTAGTGAAACCTATGGCCCCCGGGTCTATCTTTATCATATTGATCTCCTACTACTTAGTTATTTCCTTTGTTATTTACTTTGCCTTTATTTTACTTTGCATCTTTATCATGAAAATACCAAAAATATTATATTTATCATATCTATCAGATCTCACTCTCGTAAGTGGCCTTATAGGGCTTGACAACCCCTATTTGCGTTGGTTGCGAGGATTTATTTGTTTTGTGCAGGTACGAGGGACTCGCGCATAGCCTCCTAGGGGATTGATACCTTGGTTATCAAAAACTGAGGGAAATACTTATGCTACTATGCTGCATCATCCCTTCCTCTTCGGGGAAAACCAACGCAGTGCTCAAGAGATAGCAAGAAGGATTTCTGGCACCGTTGCCGGGGAGGTCTACGCAAAAGTCAACATACCAAGTACCCATCACATACCCTTATCTCCCGCATTACATTATTTGCCATTTGCCTCTCATTTTCCTCTCCCCCACTTCACCCTTGCCGTTTTATTTGCCCTCTCTCTCTCTATCCTCCCTCTCTTTCTCTATTTGCCTCTTCTTGCCCGCTTGCCTTTTGTTTTCTTGTGTGTTAGTTTGCTTGCTTGTCAGGATGGCTCAAGATAATACTAAATTGTGTGACTTCACTAATACCAACAACAATGATTTTATTAGCACTCTGATTGCTCCTCTTACCGATGTTGAATCTTGTGAAATTAATACTACTTTGCTAAATCTTGTCATGAAAGATCCGTTTTCCGGCCTTCCTAGTGAAGATGCCGCTACCCATCTAAATAGCTTTGTTGATTTGTGTGACATGCAAAAGAAGAAATATGTGGATAATGATATTGTTAAATTGAAGCTATTTCCTTTTTCACTTAGAGATCGTGCTAAAGCTTGGTTTTCGTCTTTGCCTAAAAATAGTATTGATTCATGGAACAAGTGCAAAGATGCTTTTATCTCTAAGTATTTTCCTCCCGCTAAGATCATCTCTCTTAGAAACGATATTATGAACTTTAAGCAACTTGATCATGAACATGTTGCACAAGCTTGGGAGAGAATGAAATTAATGTTACGTAATTGCCCTACTCATGGTTTAAATTTGTGGATGATTATACAAAATTTTTATGCCGGATTGAATTTTGCTTCTAGAAATCTTTTAGATTCGGCCACGGGAGGCACTTTTATGGAAATCACATTAGGATAAGCTACTAAATTCCTAGATAATATTATGGTTAATTATTCTCAATGGCATACTGAAAGATCTACTAATAAAAAGGTGCATGCGATAGAAGAAATTAATGTATTGAGTGGAAAGATGGATGAACTTATGAAATTATTTGCTAATAAGAGTTTCTTCTGATCCTAATGATATGCCCTTGTCTACTTTGTTTGAGAATAATAATGAATCTATGGATGTGAATTTTGTTGGTAGGAACAATTTTGGTAACAACGCGTATAGAGGAAATTTTAATCCTAGGCCTTATCCTAGTAATTCCTCTAATAATTATGGTAATTCCTACAACAATTCTTATGGAAATTATAATAAGATGCCCTCTGATTTTGAATCTAATATTAAAGAATTTATTACTTCGCAAAAGAATTTTAATGCTATGATTGAAGAAAAATTGCTTAAGATTGATGATTTGGCTAGGAACGTTGATAGAATTGCTCTTGATGTTGATTCTTTGAAACTTAGATCTATTCCACCTAAGCATGATATCAATGAGTCTCTCAAAGCCATGAGAATTTTCATTGATGGGTGCAAAGAAAGAACCGCTAGTATGCGTGCTAAGAAAGATGCCTTTATAAGAGCGTGTTCTTCTAGTTCCTATGAAAATAATGATGAAGATCTAAAAGTTATTGATGTGTCCCCTATTAAATATTCTTTTTTCAATATGAATCTTGATGATGATGGGACTTAATATGATCCACCTTTACCTAGAAGGCGTTCTAAGAATTCGGAATTTTTTGATCTTGATGCTAAATTTGATAAAAGTGGGATTGAAGAAATTAAAACCCTAGATTTTGCTAAACCCACTATTATGGATTTCAAGGAATTTAACTATGAAAATTTCTCTTTGATTGATTGTATTTCCTCGTTGCGATCCGTGCTAAATTCTCCTCTCGCTTATAGTCAAAATAAAGCATTTACTAAACATATCGTTGATGCCTTGATCCAATCTTATGAAGAAAAACTTGAATTGGAACTTTCTATCCCTAGAAAACTTTATGATGAGTGGGAACCAACTATTAAAATTAAAATTAAAGATCATGAATGCTATGCTTTATGTGATTTGGATGCTAGCATTTCCACGATTCCAAAGACTTTGTGTGATTTGTTAGGTTTCCGTGATTTTGATGATTGCTCTCTAAATTTGCACCTTGCGGATTCCACTATTAAGAAACCTATGGGAAGAATTAATGATGTTCTTGTTGTTGCAAATAGGAATTATGCGCCCATAGATTTTGTTGTTCTTGACATAGATTGCAATCCTTCATGTCCTATTATTCTTGGTAGACCTATCCTTAGAACGATTGGTGCAATTATTGATATGGAGGAAGGAAATATTAGATTACAATTTCCATTAAGGAAAGGCATGGAACACTTTCCTAGAAATAAAATTAAATTACCTTATGAATCTATTATGAGAGCCACTTATGGATTGCCTACCAAAGATGGCAATACCTAGATCTATTCTTGCTTGTTATGCCTAGCTAGGGGCGTTAAACGATAGCGCTTGTTGGGAGGAAACCCAATTTTATTTTTATTCCTTACTTTTTTCTCCTGTTTATTAATAAATAATTTATCTATCCTCAGTTTTGGTTGTGTTTTTTGCATTTAATTAGTGTTTGTGCCAAGTAGAACCGTTGGGAAGACTTGGGGAAAGTCTTGTTGAACTTGCTGTAAAAAAACAGAAACTTTAGCGATCACGAGAACTATTTCCTTTTTTATTTGGAAAGTGCTATTTAGTTAATTATTTTTTAAAATGATTAATAGATAAATTCCTCACGTCCAGAAATTTATTTTAGAATTTTTGGGGTTCCAGATCTTGCGCTAGCTACAGATTACTACAGACTGTTCTGTTTTTGACAGATTCTGTTTTTCGTGTGTTGTTTGCTTATTTTGATGAATCTATGGCTAGTAAAATAGTTTATAAACCATAGAGAAGTTGGAATACAGTAGGTATAACACAAATATAAATAAAGAATGAGTTCATTACAGTACCTTGAAGTGGTCTTTTATTTTCTTTCGCTAACGGAGCTCATGAGATTTTCTACTTTATGTTTTGTGTTGTGAAGTTTTCAAGTTTTGGGTAAAGATTTGATGGATTATGGAACAAGGAGTGGCAAAAGCCTAAGCTTGGGGATGCCAATGGCACCCACAAGATAATCTAAGGACACCTAAAAGCCAAAGCTTGGGGATGCCCCAGAAGGCATCCCCTCTTTCGTCTACTTCTATCGGTAACTTTACTTGGAGCTATATTTTTATTCGCCACATGATATGTGTTTTGCTTGGAGCGTCTTGTATGATTTGAGTCTTTGCTTTTTAGTTTACCACAATCATCCTTGCTGTACACACCTTTTGAGAGAGCCATACATGATTTGGAATTTGTTAGAATACTCTATGTGCTTCGCTTATATCTTTTGAGTTATATAATTTTGCTTTAGTACTTCACTTATATCTTTTAGAGCACGGTGGTGGATTTGTTTTATAGAAACTATTGATCTCTCATGCTTCACTTAGATTATTTTGAGAGTCTTAAATAGCATGGTAATTTGCTTAAAATCGTAATATTCTTGGTACACAGGATTAATAATAAAACTTTCTTATGAGTGTGTTGAATACTATGATAAGTTTGATGCTTGACAATTGTTTTGAGATATGAAGATGGTGATATTAAAGTTGTGCTAGTTGAGTAGTTGTGAATTTGAGAAATACTTGTTTTGAAGCTTGTGATTCCCGTAGCATGCACGTATGGTGAACCGTTATGTGATGAAGTCGGAGCATGATTTATTTATTGATTGTCTTCCTTATGAGTGGCGGTCGGGGACGAGCGATGGTATTTTCCTACCAATCTATCCCCCTACGAGCATGCGCGTAATACTTTTCTTTGATAACTTGTAGATTTTTGCAATAAGTATATGAGTTTTTTATGACTAATATTGAGTCCATGGATTATACGCACTTTTCTCACCCTTCCACCTTTGCTAGCCTCTCTAATACCGCGCACCTTTCGCCGGTATCATACACCCACCATATACCTTCCTCAAAACAACCACCATACCTACCTATTATGGCATTTCCATAGCCATTCTGAGATATGTTGCCATGCAACTTTCCATCCTTCCGTTTATTATGACACACTCCATCATTGTCATATTGCTTAGCATGATCATGTATTTGACATCGTATTTGTGGCAAAGCCACCATTCATAATTCTTTCATACGTGTCACTCTTGATTCATTGCATATCCCGGTACACCGCCGGAGGCATTCATATAGAGTCATATTTTGTTCTAAGTATCGAGTTGTAATTGTTGAGTTGTAAGAAAAATAAAAGTTGTGATGATCATCATTATTAGAGCATTGTCCCAGTGAGGAAAGGATGATGGAGACTATGATTCCCCCACAAGTCGGGATGAGACTCTGGACGAAAAAAGAGGCCATAAAAAAGAAAAGGCCCAAATAAAAAGAGAGAGAGAAAGAGAGAAGGGACAATGTTACTATCCTTTCACCACACTTGTGCTTCAAAGTAGCATCATGATCTTCATAGTAGAGAGTCTCTCATGTTATCACTTTCATATACTAGTGGGAATTTTTCATTATAGAACTTGGCTTGTATATTCTAATGATGGGCTTCCTCAAATTGCCCTAGGTCTTCATGAGTAAGCAAGTTGGATGCACACCCACTTAGTTTCTTTTTGAGCTTTCATATACTTATAGCTCTAGTGCATCCGTTGCATGGCAATCCCTACTCACTCACATTGATATCTATTGATGGGCATCTCCATAGCCCGTTGATACGCCTAGTTGATGTGAAACTATCTTCTCCCTTTTTGTCTTCTTCACAACCACCATTCTATTACACCTATAGTGCTATGTCCATGGCTCACGCTCATGTATTGCGTGAAAATTGAAAAAGTTTTGAGAATGTCAAAAGTATGAAACAATTGCTTGGCTTGTCATCGGGGTTGTGCAGGATTTAAATATTTTGTGTGGTGAAGATGGAGCATATCCATACTATATGATTTTGTAGGGATAACTTTCTTTAGCCATGTTATTTTGAGAAGACATAATTGCTTAGTTAGTATGCTTGAATTACTATTATTTTTATGTCAATATGAACTTTTGTCTTGAATCTTTCGGATCTGAATATTCATACCACAATTAAGAAGAATTACATTAAAATTATGCCAAGTAGCACTCTGCATCAAAAATTATGTTTTTATCATTTACCTGCTCGAGGACGAGCAGGAATTAAGCTTGGGGATGCTTGATACGTCTCCAACGTATCTATAATTTTTGATTGCTCCATGCTATATTATCTACTGTTTTGGACATTACTGGGCTTTATTATCCACTTTTATATTATTTTTGGGACTAACCTATTAACCAGAGGCCCAGCCCAGAATTGTTGTTTTTTGCATGTTTTAGGGTTTCGAAGAAAAGGAATATCAAACGGAGTCCAAACGGAATGAAACCTTCGGGAACATGATTTTTAGGAAGATTATGATCTGAGAGACTTGGACCCTACATCAAGAAAAGGAACAGGAGGCCATGAGGTAGGGGGGGCGCCTACCCCCCCCCCCCCAGGCGCGCCCTCCACCCTCGTGGGCCCCCTATTGCTCAACCGACGTACTCCTTCCTCCTATATATATCCACGTACCCCCAAACGATCAGATATGGAGCCAAAACCCTAATTCCACCGCCATAACTTTCTGTATCCACGAGATCCCATCTTGGGGCCTGTTCCGGAGCTCCGCCGGAGGGGGCATCTATCATGGAGGGCTTCTATATCAACACCATAGCCTCTCCGATGAAGTGGGAGTAGTTTACCTCAGACCTACGGGTCCATAGTTAGTAGCTAGATGGCTTCTTCTCTCTTTGTGGATCTCAATACAATGTGCTCCCCCTCTCTTGTGGAGAACTATTCGATGTAATCTTCTTTTTGCGGTGTGTTTCTTGAGATCGATGAATTGTGGGTTTATGATCAAGTCTATCTATGAATAATATTTGAATCTTCTCTAAATTCTTTTATGTATGATTGGTTATCTTTGCAAGTCTCTTCGAATTATCATTTTGGTTTGGCCTACTAGATTGATCTTTCTCGCAATGGGAGAAGTGCTTAGCTTTGGGTTCAATCTTGCGGTGTCCTTTCCCAGTGACAGTAGGGGCAGCAAGGCACATATTGTATTGTTTCCATCGAGGATAACATGATGGGGTTTTCTTCATATTGCATGAGTCTATCCCTCTACATCATGTCATCTTCCTTAAGGCGTTACTCTGTTTTTAACTTAATACTCTAGATGCATGCTGGATAGCGGTCGATGAGTGGAGTAATAGTAGTAGATGCAGGCAGGAGTCGGTCTACTTGTCTCGGACATGATGCCTATATACATGATCATACCTAGATATTCTCGTAACTATGCTCAATTCTGTCAATTGCTCAACAGTAATTTGTTCACCCACCATAGAATACTTATGCTCTCGAGAGAAGCCACTAGTGAAATCTATGGCCCCCGGGTCTATCTTTATCATATTGATCTCCTACTACTTAGTTATTTCCTTTGTTATTTACTTTGCCTTTATTTTACTTTGCATCTTTATCATAAAAATACCAGAAATATTATCTTTATCATATCTAGCAGATCTCACTCTCGTAAGTGGCCTTATAGGGCTTGACAACCCCTATTTACGTTGGTTGCGAGGATTTATTTGTTTTGTGCAGGTACGAGGGACTCGCGCGTAGCCTCCTACTCGCACGTAGCCTCCTTATAGAGGTAATTTTAATCCTAGGCCTTTTCCTAGTAATTCCTCTAATAATTATGGTAATTCCTATGGAAATCAATCTTATAATAATAATATGAACACCCCTGATCTTGAGAATAATATTAAATAATTTATCAATACCCAAAAAGTTTTCAACCTTCCATAGAAGAAAAGTTGAGTAAGATTGATGATTTGTCTAGCAGTGTTGATAGAATTGCTCATGATGTGGAAAATCTCAAGATGAAAATTTTTGTGCCTAAGGTTGATGAATCAATTAAAGCACTTTATGTTTCTATGGATGAAAGTAAGAAAAGAACCGCTATGCTTACAGCTAAAAGAGAATTTTTAGAAGAAGCATTTTATAGTGATTTCTTTCACAAAAGTGATGAAGATCTTAAAATGATTAGTGTTCTTCTATTGATTCCTTGTTTAGTAAAGTTAATATTGATGAAAAAGGGACTGGAGAAGAGTCAACTTTAGGTATAAGGCATCCCAATGTTTCGAAGGGTGAAAATCTTGTTGAGACAATTAATAAAAGTGGGTTTGAAGAGGTCAAAACCTTAGCTAGTGATGTGCCCACTCTTTTGGATTACAAACACTTTAATTATTATAGTTGCTATTTGATTGATTGTATTTCTTTGTTGTAATCCATGATAAATTCACCCCATGCTTATGAACAAAATAAAGCTTTTACTAAACATATTGTTGATGCTATGATGAAAGCTTTTGAAGAAAAATGGAATTATATGTTTCAATTCCTAGAAAATGCATGATGAGTTCGAACTTACTATCAAAGTCAAGATTAAAAATTATGAGTGTTTTTCTTTGTGTGACTTGGGTTCTAGTGTTTCTACTAATCCGAAATCTTTATGTGATGTGCTTGGTCTTACCAATCTTGAATCGTGTTCTTTGAATTTGCACTTGGCGGATTCTACTATTAAAAAGCCTATGGGAAAAATTAATGATGTTCTTATTCTCTCAAATAGGAATTATGTGCCCATATATTTTATTGTACTTGATATTGATTGCAATCCGTCTTGTCCAATTATTCTTGGTAGACCGTTTTTACGCACTATCAGTGGCATGATTGATATGAAAGAAGGCAATATTAAGTTCCAGTTTCCTTTGAGCACGGGTATGGAACACTTTCCTAGAACAAGAATTAGGCCACCATATGAATCAATCATGAGGTCATCTTATGGATCTCGAACTAAAGATGACAAAACTTAGATCCTTGCTTTATGCCTAGCTAAGGGCGTAAACTATAGTGCTTGTTGGGAGGCAACCCAATGAATAAATTTTATTTTTTTTCTTTTTGCTTCATGTTTTGTGTGTTAGCACAATTATGCTACTATTATGATTGTGTCTTTTATGTTTTAATTAGTATTTGTGCCAAGTAAATCTTTTAGGATCTTCTTGGGTGATAGTTGTTTGATCTTGCTGAAAAAACAGAAACTTTTACACTCATGAAATTAATTTTCTTTATTTACCAGAGAGCGATAAAATACCCATTACACTTGCACTAGATCAATATACAAATTGCGCAGGTTGCCCTAATTTTTCTGAATTTTTGGAGTTACAGAAGTATTCCTGTCGGTGGGAACGACACCTATGGGGTCACAAGAATCCCTACTACAGTTAGCGGGGCGCGGGGTCGTGAGAAGAGCGGATCTAACAGGTAGCACACGGTTCGTTTATCCAGGTTCGGGTCGCGAGGATGCATAAAACCCTACTCCTGCTTTTGGTGGATTGTATATCTGTGTTCTTGAGCTAGCTATGGGGCGTGAGGAGCTCCAAAAAGCCGAATCCTTCTCCTGGTCGCCTCGGGCCTAGAAAAAAGGGGTTGCCACAGTGGCGCACAGGAGGTGGAAAGGGTACAGTGATGCGAGGTTATCCCCCGCATTACGTGACAAGGCGCATTTAATGCGTCTTGCTTAGGTGTCCTTGCTTTATCGGGGACGGGGGAGAGATTTGTCTTCTCCGTCGCCGCTCCTTCTTGTGTCGACATGCACCCTGGCCAGCGACGCCTGCGATGCCAAGTAGGTAGGCAGGCAGCTGAGGTGGCACAGTGGTGGGTCTTCACGAAGATCTACATGCCGCCACACAAGTGCTTGCCCAGCTGGTTGGGTCGGCAGCTGCATGCATGCGGTGGTGGAGGTTTAGTCGACGTGGGCCTGATGGTGGCCCCGCGGGTGTCCTCGATAAGGGCCTTGCCGGGGCGCCTGCTGTCATCCCCGGCAAGGCACTTGCCGGGGGCCTTGTGGTCTTCCTCGGCTGGGATCCCGCCAAGGGTTGTCGTCTCCTTAGTGCGTACCTGATCTTGAATGTCTTCACAAAGATCTGCATGTCGCCACGGGGATGTCTCCCGAATCCTTGCCCTTTGGGGCAGTGGACTCAAGGGTGATTTGCTCTGTAGGTGCGGGACGAGTCGCGCGGGATGTGGGCAGCATGCGTGGGGTTGGTTCCCGTAGGCATGCGTCACATCGTAGTAAAGGGGCGGTTCGCGCCTTCCCCATAAACGGAGGGAGGCATGGAGGCGCGGCCCATTTACTAAATGGGGCTGAGGCGCGGTCTTCAAGGCGTCCACTCCCCACGATCACGGGGTGGGGAGTGGTCGTCTCACCCGTCCCCTCGGTTCCGCACGTCGGCCACGTGTCTCCCATGCGCCTGGGGTGGCAAACGGTGGAGGCGGGAAACCGGGCCGTCGCTGGTTGGGGCAGCGGGTCGGTCCTGGCTCCCTACGCCTTCCGTATCTTGATTGGCCGAGCGGCGCGGACGAGCCCCAACCCCGATCCTTTACAAAGAGCGGGAGGGGGGATGGCGTCCCGCATTCTTTCATCTTCTTCTTCCTTCAGCTTCTGCTCCTCCCTTCCATCTGTCATGGAGAGAGGGAATCCCGGTCCTTCGACAGTGGCGGCGAGGGTCGCCGCTCGACAACGCGTCCCTCCTTCCCCTGCGCCTGCGGTGGAAGAGCCAGCCGCGAGGGGAAGGGGGAGGGGGCGAGGCCGGGGCGCTCGGGGAAGAGGAGGACGGGGCGGCGCGCCGGCCTCGCCTCTGCCAGCAGCTCCTCCTCCAATGGAGGGCCATGTTGGGGATGACCCTTGTGAGTTCTTCGTCAGGCTGCGTCGGCCGCCGCGCCGTCGCCTTCGTCTCCCGACTCCATTTGCGTGGGAGATGGAGCTGGATCCGCCGGAATCGTTGCGGCTGCACATGAGGGGCTGCGGGATCAGTGGCACGCGGGTCCGCTTCGACTTCCCCGCCCCTCACGTGATGTATCTTTGTCGGGGATGGAAGACGTTTGCTCATATCCACTGCTTGACGGAGGGGCTCACTCTCCATTTTAAGCTGATGGAGAGTGGCCTTCTCTCCGTCAAGGTCTTCGGGTGCTTTGGGACCCGTGCAAGGTGTTGCGTGGAGAGCTCTTCTGATAGTGAAGACTCCTCCTCGGGCGGGAGTGACGAGGAGGACAGCGGCAGCGACGACGAGGGTAGTAGGCGGCAGGATGACGGGTCCAATTAGGTGTCGGGTGCCGCTTCGTGCGGCACCGGCGACCCCATCATCCGCATCGCCGGCTCCCTGAACTTCTCGGGGTCGTCTCCTTGGGCGGCTGGCGTTGGGAGGCTGCGGAGGTGGAAGAGGGCGAGCGGCAAGGCCGTCAAGTCGGAGTACGCGGGCACCGATGCCTTCGACGCGTGCTGACGTCCTGCCGCCTCGTCTTTGAGCTCTTGTTCCGATGCTGCCATCACTATCCAACCTTTGGACGGCCACCAAGATGTTCTCTTGGTGTCTTCTGCCACCCGTAGCTTGCCTAGGCGCTCCTTTTGTCCCTTTCGCCTCCTTGACCTACCTCCTGAGGAGAGGGACAAGAAAGGGATTACGGGCACCTTATCTCTTTTTGTTTGTAAGCCTTCGGGCCTTTGCTGAATTTAAAACTTGTAATCCCATCATTCATGTTTTTCATTCGCTATGGACTATACCTGAGTGGAATGTTTTTAATGAAAAAGGGATGCTTGCCGGGTCATTTGTTTGCGGGTGGAACCCACGACAAGGAGTAAATCCTTGATATCTTCAAGATAAACATTTCCTTGCCCAGCAACATGCCTTGCCGTCTCCCCACTTCGCTCGACCTTCCTCACGCCTTTGGCGGAGGCAGGGATGAGGCGGGTTCAGGCTCCTTGTTTCATCCTTTCGCTGCCGCGACTACGACCCAACTTGGCCCCAGGAACGAGCCCTAGGGCCTAGAGTTAGGGGAGCACGGTAGCTTAGGGGAAAATGAGGTTTCACATACCTCAGTCCATAATGGAATGCATGATAAGGGATGAAGAACTTATCTGAAGCTGCAGTCCCCGACAACCCTGGTTTGCCGTGGGCGAATCTTTGCTCTTGCAGCCCCCGGCAATACTGGCTTGCCGGGGGCTAGATGCTGGTCTGTTCCTCTTTTTTCCTCTCCCCAAGTGGTTCGGCACGGATATCTGTGTGTCCTGTGAACCAAAGAAGACAAAATAAAGACAAAGAGACGCACACTCGACCTCTAAGCTAGGGGTTAATCGCCGCTAAGCACTATCAACCCTAACCAAGGACGAGACTCGACCTAGCATGCATGCTATAACTTAGGGCGCCAGCGCTTCATTTACTTATGCTCAGGGTCTGCGCCTGGCTTTGTACAGAGGGTTACATGCTTCATCGGCAAGGCTCGTACAAAAGGTGGCTTGCCGGGGGGCCCGGCAAGCCGCGCCTCATGAGTAAAACTTGCGAAGATGCTCAATGTTCCAAGAGTTACTCACCGGAACGGCATCTTCGATCTCCAGGCGGACTGTGCCGGGCCTGGTGACTCGTATTACCCGATAAGGGCCTTCCCACTTTGGCGTCAACTTGTTGGAATTCTTGGCCGATTGAACGCGCCGAAGAACAAGGTCGCCTTCCTCAAAGCTTCGGGCATGAACCTTGCGGCTATGGTAGCGGCGCAAGGCTTGCTGGTAGCGCGCTGCTCTCACAGCCGCCCGAAGACGATCTTCCTCAAGGAGCATTGCATCATCTTGGCGCAGTTGCTCTTGCTCAAGCTCATCATAAGCGAGTACTCGAGGTGACCCGTATATGAGTTCAGTGGGGAGAACTGCTTCTGCCCCGTATACCAGGGCAAAAGGTGTCTGGCCGGTGGCTCGATTTGGCGTCGTTCTGATTGACCAAAGAACCGTCGGCAACTCATCAATCCAGCACCTTCCACTCTTGCGCAGCCTGTCAAAGGTCTTTGTCCTTAAGCCTTGCAGTACTTCATCATTTGCCCTCTCAGCTTGACCACTGCTTCATGGGTGAGCAACGGAAGCGAAACAGACTTTGCTGCCGAGTTCTTGGGTATATTGCATGAAGGTGCGGCTTGTGAACTATGTACCGTTGTCGGTGATGACCCTGTTGGGTACACCAAAACGGCACACTAGTCCCTTGAAGAATTTGACGACTGACTGAGTTGTGACCTTCCTCACTGCTTCCACCTCTGGCCACTTTGTGAACTTGTCGATTGCGACGTACAAGTACTCAAAGCCCCCGATAGCGCGGGGGAAAGGGCCCAGTATGTCGAGCCCCCAGACCGAGAAGGGCCATGAGAGAGGAATGGTTTGAAGGGCTTGAGCTGGCTGATGAAGTTTCTTTGAATGGAACTGACACGCTTCACACCTGGTGACTAGTGTCGTCGCATCCTGGAGGCCAGTGGGCCAGAAGAAGCCTTGCCGAAACGCCTTGCCGGCAAGGGCTCTTGACCCTATGTGGGATCCACATATGCCTCCATGTATCTCTGCCAACAGCCCCAGTCCTTCCTCTCAAGGGATACACTTCAATTTCACGCCGTTCGGCCTCTTTCTGTACAGGACGTCATCGACGAACTGGTACATAGTAGAGCGATGGGCTACTTTTTCTGCTTCTTCCTGCTCCTCAGGAAGTTCCCCTGTTTGGAGGAATCGGATGGTATGTTGTGCCCACGCTGGAGCCTGGGGCTCGACGGCGAGGACTAAAGGCATTTCCTCCGCTACAGGAGCGGCTGTCTCGACGGCAAGAGCATGATGCTCTGTCGGAGCTAGCCGTCCTATGGCGGGCTCAGTGTCTCCAGCAACATCCTTGCCGGTGGCTTCGGGGAGCTCGGCGGGAAAGTACTTGTCGGGCCCTGATTTTCTCCTCTTGTTCTGCTCTGTTGATGGATCAACAGATGGCTGAGTTAGCCGAAGCACAAAGGTACCTGGTTCCACAGGTAGTTTGAGGGCAGCGCATTTGGATAGGTAATCGGCGATATCATTCTCTGCTCGGGGAATGTATTCTGCCTGTATACCATCAAAACGCTCTTCCAGCTTTCTCACTTCATCGACGTAGGCCTTCATCAACGGGCTCTGGTAATCCTTGTTGACTTGCTTGACGACAAGTTGCGAGTCGCCTCTGACGACGAGTTTCTTGATTCCGAGGTCCGCCGCGATCCTAAGACCGGCAAGCAGCCCTTCGTACTCAGACGTATTGTTTGTTGACACCTCCCTGGGGAAGTGCATCTGGATCACGTACTTGAGGTGCTCTCCGGTGGGCGCGACAAGCAGTACGCCAGCCCCGGCGCCCTGTAAGGAGAAAGCTCCATCAAAGTACATGATCCAGTCGCAACTTGCCTCCTTGCCGGGGAGAGCAGTCTCTTGGGTTTCTTCGTCAGGCATCACGGTCCATTCTGCAACGAACTCCACCAGGACTCGGCTTTGAATCGTCGAGGTACTCTCAAACTTGAGGCCAAAGCTGGACAGTTCCAGTGCCCACTCTACGATCCTTCCCGTTGCGTCTGGATTGTGCAATATCCATTGCAGAGGGAGGCGAGTGACGACAGTGATTTCGTGCGCCTGGAAGTAGTGATGCAGCTTCCTCGAGGCCATAAGAAGGCCGAAGAGCAGTTTCTGCACACCGGAGTACCTCGATCTAGCCCCCTGCAGGAGGGAGCTAACAAAGTAGACCGGGTGCTGCATCATTTTCTTCTTCGGCGGCACTTCAATTGGCTGCGTCGTCCCCGCATCGATGGCATTGGGCTCCGTCGCTACTATTACCTCATCATCAGTTTCTCTCTACACCACTAGTGCGGCGCTGACCACCTGGTTCGTTGCCGCCATGTACAGCAGCAACGGTTCCTGTGGCCTAGGCGCAACTAGTATTGGCGTGGAGGAGAGGTACCTCTTCAAATCTTGCAATGCTGCTTCGGCTTCTGGCGTCCACTCCATCGGGCCCACCTTTTTCAAAATCTTGAAAAAGGGAAGGGCGCGCTCGGCGGACTTGGAAATGAACCTGCTCATGGCGGCAATGCAACCAGCAAGCCGACGCACATCCTTGACTCGCTTGGGCGCTTCAATCTGCTCTATAGCTTTGATCTTGTCCGGATTGGCCTCTATCCCACGCTATGACACAGAGAACCCGAGAAGCTTGCCAGACGGGACGCCGAAGACACACTTCTCAGGGTTCAGCTTGAGATTGATCTTGCGTAGGTTTCAAATGTTTCTTGTAAATCTGATATGAGGGTTGCCGTGTTCTTGGTTTTGACCACTGTATCATCCATATAAGCTTCCATATTTCTATGGAGCTGGGGTTCAAAACCAATCTGGACCGCCCTTGCAAACGTTGAACCAGCACTCTTCAACCCGAAAGGCATCCGTATAAAGCAATACGTACCACATGGGGTGATGAATGATGTTTTCTCTTCATCTTCCCTTGTCATGAAGATCTGGTGGTAGCCGGAGTAGGCATCGAGGAATGACAACAGATCACACCCAGCTGTGGAGTCAACAATGTGGTCGATGCGCGGCAACGGGAAGGGGTCTTTGGGACAAGCCTTATTAATATCTATGTAATCAATACACAGCCTCCACTTCCCATTTGCCTTGCACACTACCACCGGATTGGCCAACCACGTTGGATGGAGCACTCCTCTTACCAAACCCACTGCTTCCAGTTTCCGGATCTCCTCTGTGATGAACTCTTGTCGTTCCAAAGCTTGCTTTCTGACCTTCTTCTTGACGGGCCGCGCATGAGGACAGACAACAAGGTGGTGCTCAATCAGCTCCCTGAGAATGCCGGGGATGTCGAATGCTTGCCATGCAAACACATCGACATTCGCTCGCATGAAGGTGACGAGCGCGTCTTCCTATTTGTCGTCAAGGGTGGAGCTTATGGTAAAAGCTCCTCCCGTGCCGTCCTCCTTGACAGAAACCTTCTTGGTTCCCGGCGTGTGGCCCTGGACTTCTTGTTCTTGTCGGCGGAGCTCTCTGGCACATCCTCGACGGGAGCGCTACACTCCGAAGAGGTGCGCTTGCCAGAGTGGGTGCCTGAGGTCTCACCGGTCTTCTTCTTTTGCCTTCCCGGGGCCCCAGCGGCAGGAGCAAGCGCCTTAGCAGCAGCGGCTGCTGCAACTGCTTGTTGGTAGAGTTGGTCAGCGCAAATTAGCGCATCCTTCTTGTCTGATGGGACAGTGATGATCGTCACAGGCCCCGGCATCTTCAGGGTGTTGTAGGCATAATGATATGCCGCCATGAACTTGGCCAGCGCTGGGCGGCCAAGGATCCCGTTGTAAGGCAAGGGGATCTTGGCAACGTCGAACACAATCCTTTCCGTCCTGTAGTTCAGATCACTCCCAAAAGTTACGGCAACGTGACCTTTCCCTTTGGTTGACTTCTTCCCGGGTTGACCCCCTGAAACATGCCCGTCTCTTCGAGGTCTTCATCAGGAATCTGCAATTTCTCGATCACGGCAGGCGAGATTAAGTTTAGACCGGCCCCGCCATCGACTAGCATCTTTGTCACCTTGAGGTTGCGTATTGTTGGTGAAACCAACAATGGCAAGCACCCGACTGCAGTAGTGCGATCAGGGTTATCCTCAGTGTCAAAAATGATAGGTGTGCTGGACCACTTCAGCGGCCTTTGGGCATCAAACGACGATTCCGCTCCTGTAATCTCACGCGCCCACTGTTTAAGCTGGCGGTGAGAGGTATGCAGCGAGGCGCTGCCATCGACGCACATGGCCTCTGTAGCTTTCTGAAATTCTTGGTCACCAGACTCATCGTCCTCTTCGTGATCATCGTCTTCTTGCTTTTTGTCATGGCCCCGGGAGGGCCTCTCCTGCTGTTTATCTTTGCCGCGACGGCCCGCCTGGCCACCACGCTTCTTGCCGGACCCCTCAGCACCGTCCTGGCCTTTATCCTTGTCACGCCTCTCATATTCAGCCCTCTGCTTCTCAGCAAGGAGCTCAACCTGTCGGCATTTCTGGAGATCATGGCCTTTGGTGCGATGGATCTTGCAGTATTGCTTGTCGGAGTTTCCTGGCTTCTTGGCAGCCGCCAAGGCCCGGCAGGCGACACATCTGGCAATCTCCTTGCCGGGGTCATCTGCCTTGGTTTTCTTGGCGGAGCCGGTGTCGTCAGATCCCTCGACGGCAAGCATAGCTTTACCTTTGCGCTTCCTGTTGCGGCGCCGGCCTTTCTTCGCCGGGGCGGCAGTATCCTCATCTAAGGAGTCGGTTTCCACGCCGGCATCGGGGTACTTCCTTCCCTCTTCAGCTCGGGCACATCTGTCAGCAAGAACATAGAGTTCTGCCACATCTTTCACCTTGTTCATTGCCGGTTCTTCGCGCATCTTGCGGTTACGCACGTTCTGATGGAACGCGCTGATGATGGCGGCAGGGTGAACATCAGGGATATTGTACTGTACCCGGCTGAACCTCTGTATATACTTGCGCAGACTCTCGCCTCCCTTCTGGGGAATGACATGCAGGTCGCTTGCTTGGCCATGGGCTTGGTGACCTCCAGTAAAGGCGCCCACAAACTCATGGCACAAATCCGACCAGGAGGAAATGGAGTCTATCGGCAAGTGCATCAACCACGACATGGTGTTGGGTTTAAGAGCCAATGGAAAGTAGTTCACAAGCACCTTATCGTCGCGGGCTCCGGCGGCTTGCATCGCGATGGTGTAGATGCTGAGGAACTCAGACGGGTGAGTCTTGCCATTGTACTTTTCGCCAACGTCAGGTTTGAAGGTGCGGTGAGTGGGCCACTGGAACTGCCGCAGTTCACGAGTAAAAGCCAGACAACCTACCTCGTAAGGTAGGCCTCCAGGGCTCTCCAGGGCCAGGTGGTTCACAGCAGGCTATGCTCGCCTGTCTGACTAGTGGCGCACTCCGTGTCGGCGCTCGATAGTGGTTCGAGCGTCTTCATGGGCTCGTTCCCGAAGAACTTGGCGCTGGTCATAGTGGGTCCGCGGGTCAGACGATGCCATGGAGATGTCGTCGCCCGCAACGTCGCGACGAGCCGGCGTCCGTGGTACCGGACGGGGAAGAGGTGAATGCATCGTCGTCGCGGCGCCGCCGGCTTTTCCGCCACTGGTCCGCGGGACTCCGTCGGAGCGTCGACCCGGGGGCCTCACCAGACATGGTCCGTCTTTGTTGGCCACCGCAACAAGGCTTCGGATAGTGGCTCTCCATTCGTCGAGTTTCCCCGTAGCCGGAGGAAAATCGAGGAGCAACTGTGCGCGCGCCAGGGCCTCTACTGGCGTCGGTGGCAGCGAAACCTGCACGGATCGCGACGCGCTTCGACTTCTGACCATGTCAGAAGCAGCTCTATCACGACCCCGCGGTCGCATGCCGTTTTCACTAGCGCCTCGGCGAGTGGGCAGGTCTTCTATGTCCCGGGAGTGGCGCTCGGGGCTCTTCCCGTGGCGATGCCCGGGATCTTCAGCGTGACTACGCCGTTCGTCGCGCGCTGCCTGGGAGGAGCGCGCAGTTGGAGCCGGCGTGGGAGTCATGGAGGCCCTTGCGTCGCCTTCGGGCGGGGTGGCGATGACCCTGGAAGGCCCCGCTCCACCCGCGAAGGGCTTGGCTCCGCCTTTGGATTTGGCGACGTGTGGCCCGTTACCAGGCGCACAAACATCGCCGCCTCCCAAACTCCAGCTGCTGGGATGGTGTTGGTGTTCGCGAGCAGCGCCCCGGGTCCTTTCTGCGATCGGTCCGCTGCTCGCCCGCGTCGGGACGGGTTGTCCGGCTTCCGACTGGCCAACCGCCACCGTCGTCTTCTTCTTGGGCGCCATGATGATGAAGAAGCACCGAACTAACTGCTAAAGCCGATTCTCACTACTGCGCCCCCTACCTGGCACGCCAGAGATGTCGGTGGGAACGACACCTATGGGATCACAAGAATCCCTACTACGGTTAGCGGGGCGCGGGGTCGTGAGAAGAGCGGATCTAACAGGTAGCACACGGTTCGTTTATCCAGGTTCGGGCCGCGAGGATGCGTAAAACCCTACTCCTGCTTTTGGTGGATTGTATATCTGTGTTCTTGAGCTAGCTATGGGGCGTGAGGAGCTCCAAAAAGCTGAATCCTTCTCCTGGTCGCCTCGGGCCTCCATCTATAGAAAAAAGGGGTTGCCACTGTGGCGCACAGGAGGTGGAAAGGGTACAGTGATGCGAGGTTATCCCCCGCATTACATGACAAGGCGCATTTAATGCATCTTGCTTAGGTGTCCTTGCTTTATCGCGGACGGGGGAGAGATCTGTCTCGTCCGTCGCCGCTCCTTCTTGTGTCGACACGCGCCCTGGCCAGCGACGCCTGCAATGCCATGTAGGTAAGCATGAAGCTGAGGTGGCGCAGTGGTGGGTCTTCACGAAGATCTGCATGCCGCCACGCAGGTGCTTGCCCAGCTGGTTGGGTCAGCAGCTGCATGCATGCGGTGGTGGAGGTTTAGTCGGCGTGGGCCTGATGGTGGCCCCGTGGGTGTCCTCGGTAAGGGCCTTGCCGGGGCGCCTGCTGTCATCCCCGGCAAGGCGCTTGCCGGGGGGCTTGTGGTCTTCCTCGGCTGGGATCCCGCCAAGGGTTGTCGTCTCCTTAGTGCGTACCTGATCTTGAATGTCTTCACAAAGATCTGCATGTCACCACGGGGATGTCTCCCGAATCCTTGCCCTTTGGGGGCAGTGGACTCAAGGCTGATTTGCTCCATAGGCGCGGGATGAGTCGCCGCGGCAAGGGTCTTGCCGGGGCTGCTAGAATTGTCTCCCGGCAAGGATCTTGCCGGGGGAGTCCGCTTCGTCCCCTTTGCTCTTTGTGGTCTTGGCCTTGGCATCGTAGTTCTCTTGAGCTTCGGTCTTACCCTGGCTCACCTCCCTTGCCTTGCTTGGTGTGGTAGTGCCCGTGGCTCAGACTGCCCATGCACAGTTATAGGGGTATAAAAAGTGTACCCCTCTTTTTGTACACCGACAATTCCAAATAGTAAGATTGCTACATACTGTTCTGTTTTGATAGATTCTGTTTTCTTTGTGTTGTGTGCTTATTTTGATGGCTCTATGGTTTTCTTTTATGAGTTTTTGCCATAGAAAAGTTGGAATACAGTAGATATAATACAAGAACAAAATATGAATTGGTTTGATACAGCACTTATAGTAGAGATTTATTATTCTTATACTAACGGATCTCACGAAGGTTTTGTTGAGTTTTGTGTGATTGAAGTTTTCAAGTTTTGGGTTATCTTACGATGGATGAAGGAATAAGGGGTAGAAGAGCCTAATCTTGGGGATTCCCCGGCATCCCAAGCTATTATCCAAAAATGAGCAACCAACTAAGCTTGGGGATGCCCCCGAGTGGCATCCCCTCTTTCTTCTAACGACCATCGGTATTTTACTCGAAACTATATTTTTATTCGTCACATATTATGTGTTTTTCTTGGAGCATCTTGCATGATATGAGTCTTTGCTTGTTTTATTTTGTGTTTTAAGTTTTGATCCCTTGCTGGACACACCTATTTGAGAGAGCCAAAATTATGTCATGACTTGATAGAATTGCTCTCTATGCTTCACTTAAATTTTTATGAGCAATGGACTTGCTCTAGTGCTTCACTTATATCAGCACGGTGTGCTTAGTATTTTTGAAGAAATGCTCTCTTGCTTCACTTAAATTAATTTGAGAGAAATAAATATTATGCTCATGATCTTCACTTATATTTGTTTGAGCTTATGAAAAGCAACACATGAAAATTAGTCCCAAAGTGTCAGGACCCGTGTCAGGACCCCGATTCCAGGTCACATCGATCTAGCCGGTAACACCTCATATCACTTTGCGGCCTCACGCACGGTATTCCCACGGGTGTCGCCTTACCATGGCCCGGGACCGTTTGCGCCTTTTGGCTCACGTATATGATAGTGTCGCTAGCATCCATATGACAGAGAACCCGGGCCGACATGGCTAGTCGTGAACCCAAAGCGGCACTAACCTATGGGGACAGGCATACATGAATCACATCGAGCATGTCGGTCAGCAGCGTGTGAATCCGGGCTGTAGCACTGGGCTAACAGGACTCCGGGAACCCGGGCTGTAGCAGCTAGGCAGGACTCGGATGTCACCGCGTGACATTTCCCCGAAGGGACAGACACAGGAATGAAGTGAAACACATGCCGGCCAGTCAAGTATCCTGAGCAGTAGTGCTGGGCTAGCAGGACTCCGGTGAACCGGGCTGTAGCGGACTACTATGGCTCATGGAAGCAAGACTACATTTCCCCATAAGAGAGGCTGCCAAGGATAAACAACTAGATTGTCGGATCCCACACATACCAAGCATTTCAATCATACACACAATATGCTCGATATGTGTAAATACAACATGGCATCACAACATAACTCTACAACTCAAGTATTTATTCATTAGGCTCCGAGGAGCGAGATATTACAAACATGGGTCTCATGACCCAACAATCATAGCATACAATCAAGCACATGCGGAAGCTTAACATGTCTGAGTACAGACATCTACAAATGAAAAAGGCTAAGAAGCCTGACTATCTACCAGATCCTGCCGAGGGCACAAGATCGTAGCTGAGGTATCAAGCTAATGTCGAAGTCCACGCGGAACTACTAGCGAGACTGAAGTCTCTCTCTAAAAACATAAATTAAGCAAACGTGAGTACAAAGGTACTCAGCAAGACTTACATCAGAACTAACTACATATGCATCGGTATCAACAAAGGGGGTGGTGGAGTTTAACTGCAGCAAGCCAGCTTTGACTCAGTGGCTAACCTGAACTACGACTGCAAGCAACTCTTTTGAGGTGGCGCACACGAGTCCACATGTTCACCATTCAATACACCACTATGGATCCGCTCTCGTCTCCCTACGAGAAGGCCATCCATAGCACTCACACTTATCTTGCGAGTTTTAGAGTATCCACTTTCACTTGTCTATGAACTGTTATAGGCAACCCAGAAGTCCATTACCGCGGACACGGCTATTCGAATAGATGATGTTAACCCTGCAGGGGTGTACTTCTTCACACACGCTCTCACCACTTACCGCCGTTTACACGACATGTACTCGGTAACCTTCAAGCGGAAGCCCAACGAGGGTGTCGGCCACCTACCTAAACACTCAAGTCTCTAGTCCAGGTTTATCGCCTATCCAGGTTCCATCCGCAGGGAGTCCGGCCGAGGTTTCCACATACGGCCCCGGACGATGTGTACAGGGTTCCGAGACACCAAACGGGCGCCCGGCATGCCCGGCCACGGTGTATCTACCGCATCATAGCCCACCCCTAGGGTCAGCGCTACGCACGGCCGCCAACACATATCCTATAAACACCAGAAACTAGTTGCAACTCCTGGACAGAGGACAAGGGTGATCAAGAAGCCGAAGAGGGTCCATTGGTTTCGGGCCCAATGCGTGGTAGTAACTGTTTCATGGATCACAAACACAGAACTCAGTTCCTAAGGACGGTTTCAATGAGACAACCCACCATGTACTCCTACATGGCCTCTCACCGCTACCTTTACCAAATCATGTTCACACACTTAGCTCACACACAGTAGGACATGTTCATCACTGTTCCAATTCATCCCCGATGAATCAGACCTGACTCAACTCTAAGCAGTAGCAGGCATGACAAACAAGCATGAATGAGTAGGCACATCAGGGCTCAAACAACTCCTACTCATGCTAGTGGGTTTCATCTATTTACTGTGGCAATGACAGGTCATGCAGAGGAAAGGGGTTCAACTACCGCAACATGTAACAGTTGAATCGTTGTTGTCCTAATGCAGTAAAAGAGAGCAGGAGCGAGAGAGTGGGATTGTATCGGAATGAACAAGGGGTTTTGCTTGCCTGGCACTTCTGAAGATATTATAGCTCTTCATCGGTGTCATCGAACTCATCGTCGGAAGCACGTCTATCGAGAGGGGACGAATACCGGCAACAGAGAGGGAGAGCACAATCAATGCAATGCAACAATATGATGCATGATCATGACATGGCAATATGCTGTGATTTGGGCTAATGCAACAGAAAGTCATTTTAATTGAAGGGGAATTCAAAACTATATCAATTCCAACTCCAAACCTATTATGAAATT
This sequence comes from Triticum urartu, assembly GCF_003073215.2. Taxonomy (NCBI): domain Eukaryota; kingdom Viridiplantae; phylum Streptophyta; class Magnoliopsida; order Poales; family Poaceae; genus Triticum; species Triticum urartu. The sequence continues at coordinate 198,288,819 of NC_053022.1, forward strand.
TGCCCTAATCATGTTTCATCCTAAACAGTGAGGTTAACTTGCTCAAACATGCATGAAAATGGTACAGATGGATTCCTTGAATTTTTCTGATAATTTTTCATATATAATTTATTTCATTTGGAGTTACGGTTGATTTTCTATGATTTTTAGAAGTTTATACTAATTTCTGGAATTTTCTGAATAAACTTAAATCCAGAAAGTGCTTTACTGCGTCAGCATGACCTCACAGTGACGTCAGCAGGTCAACGGCTCGGTCCAGGTCAAACCTGACATGTGGGGTCCACACGTCAGTGACACAGTTAACTAACAAGGTTAACTAAAATTAAACTAAACCTAATCTAGTTTAGTTAAGGCCTAGGCCCACATGTCAGAGGCTAATTAAAACTAACTAAATAAATTAACACTAACCTAGGTTAATTAGCAGGGCTAGCCCCCATGCGTCAGTGACCCAGGGTGGTCAAACCCTGGTCAGACGGGGTCAAACCCCCGGTCAAATCGGTCAAACCTGCCGGCGACTAACCGCCGGCGAGGTCCGAGACGGCGGCGATGCACGGAATCGCAGCACAGGCCACGGTTCGAGGCGCGGATGGCACCGTTGGGACCCAGAGCCTCGTCCGCGTCGGCTGGTGCTAGTGGGGTCGCCGGAGACGACCTAGATCGACGGCGGTGTCGCTTCCGCGGCGGCCGGAGTTCGGCGAAGGTGGACAGCGTGCTACGGTGCACGGGAGGACGAGTGGGTAGGTGTTCTGGGTTCCTGGGAACGCGCTGAGGACGAAAACATGCTCTGACGCGACGTTTGCGGGCTCTAGCCACGGCGGCGACATGGCCGGTGGCGAGCAAGCTTTCGGGCGGGGTGGTGGAGCCAGCTAGGGCGCAAATTAGGCAACGGGGCATGGGGGAAACGGTGCAGCAGCTCACCGCAGTTCTTCTTGGTGCTGCTGGCGAGGCAGGGGAGGCACGGGGTCCGGCGAATCGACGGCGGTGATCCACGGGTCCGAGGAGGAAGAAGAGCTCGGAGTCATCATCACGGAGCTCCTGGCGGCGCCTGGATTGGTGCAGAGGACGCGGGGGTCGAGGCGGAGCTCGTGGCATAGCTGGATGGCGTGGGAAGGGCGATGGCAGCGGCGAATGGCGGCGGTGTGTCCATGGAGGCTTCGGCCATGGCAGGGAACGGGCGAGGGGGAGAGCGAGGGAGGGAGAGATTGATCCATACGGGTCTGGGGGGTGGCGTGGCGCGACGGAAGGCTCAGGGCGCCCCGGGAAAGCAGGAGGTGGCTGGGCGCGCGTGTGCGTGCCGCGGGCACACGCCCTCGTGCCTACTGGCACGAGGTTGAAGACAGGGGAGGAGTTGGGCTGGGCTAGCTACAGTGTTGGGCCGCACAGCTGGGCTGCAGGTAAGCCAGGTAAGTTTCTCCTTTCTCTATTTTATTTCCTGTTTTATATTTTTCTGCAACTTTGTGGCTTTTCTAAAAATGCTTAGGCACTTTCAAAAATCACCAAACTGCTCATGCCCACTATTTAGCATATAACCAACATGGAACATTTCAGTTTAGGATTATTTGGACATCTAAAATATTCTATAGCATTTAAATGCCCGAATGCAAATAGAGTATGATTTAATTCAGTGACCCTATGATGTCCTAGAAATATGTGCACCATTTCTGTCAGAGGTTTAAGACCAAGGAAAAGATGATGAACATTTTAGAAGGGCATTTCAGGTTCATTGAAAAAGATTTTAGTAAATCCTAGCTGGATTAATGGGGTGCTGGGGGTTCTGTCATCCCCATTTCAATTTTCTGAGTAAAGTAGACATGATGCAACACCATATGTTAGCACTAGGCATTACCAGAACTTGGGATGTGACATGGGATGTGACACAAAGTGATAGATATCCAAGAAGGATATAATAAAAAAATTCATTGAACAATATAATCATTTTATAGTCATTGAACTTTTATACTCAAGCATATCAAAACAAGCAACCATGTCTTTCAAAGAAACAATATAAAAGTTCAATGAACAATATTTAAATCATGATATTTTGAAACACATGGCTGCTTGTTTTGATATGCTTGAGTATTTAAATTATCATGTCAAAATTAGACTATTGCTTTGAACAATATAAAAGTCCAAATGTCCATGCTATAAAGAAAGAAATATGATTTCACATGTTAGGTAGCAATCCACATCAAAAATTCTGTTTTTCTCACTTCCCTACTTGAGGACGAGTAGGAGTTAAGCTTGGGGATGCTCATACGTCTCCAACATATCTATAATTTTTGATTGTTCCATGCTGTTATATTATCAATCTTGGATATTTTATAATCATTTTATAGTCATTTTATATCATTTTTTGGTACTAACCTATTGACATAGTGCCAAGTGCCATTTGCTGTTTTTTCTATGTTTTTTACATCGCAGAAAATCAATATCAAACGGATTCCAAATGCCACGAAACTTTACGGAGAATTTTTATGGGCCAAAAGGAACACAACGGGCCCTGCCTACGCCTGGGGTGCCCTGAGGGAGGCACAACCCACCAGGGCGCGCCAGGAGGCCCAGGCGCACCCTGGTGGGTTGTGCCCACCTTGGGTGCCCCCGGACCGTCTCTTTGCTCTATAAATACCCCAATATTTCTAGAACCCTAGGGGAGTCGACGAAATATTCATCTAGCCACCACAGAGTCTAGAACCACCAGATCCAATCTAGACACCATCTCGGATGGGGTTCACCACCTCCATTGGTGCCTCTCCGATGATGTGTGAGTTGTTCTTCGTAGAACTTCGGGTTCGTAGTTAGTAGCTAGATGGCTTCATATCTCTTCTCTTGATTCTCAATACAATGGTCTCTTGGAGATCCATATGATGTAAACTCTTTTGTGGTGTGTTTGTTGGGATGGATGAACTTTGAGTTTATGATTAGATCTATCTTTTTATATCCATGAAAGTATTTGAATTTCTTTGATCTCTTTTATGCATGATCTCTTATAGCCTCGTATTTCTTGTCCGATATTTGTGTTTTGTTTGGCCAACTTGATCTATTTATCTTGCAATGGGAAGAGGTGCTTTGTAGTGGGTTCGATCTTACGGTGCTTGATCCCAGTGACAGAAAGGGAACCGACGCGTATGTATCGTTGCTACTAAGGATAAAATGATGGGGTCTATCTCTACATAGATAGATCTTGTCTACATCATGTCATCATTCTTATTGCATTACTCCGTTTCTCCATGAACTTAATACACTAGATGCATGCTGGATAGCGGTCGATGTGTGGAGTAATAGTAGTAGATGCAGGCAGGAGTCGGTCTACTAATCTTGGGCGTGATGCCTATATAATGATCATTGCCTAGATATCATCATGAGTATTTGAAGTTCTGTCAATTTCCAAACAGTAGTTTGTTCACCCACCGCTTTTCTATTTTTCTCGAGAGAAGCCACTAGTGAAACCTACGGCCCCCGGGTCTTTTCCTCATATTATTTGCCTTTGCAATCTATTTTCCTATGCGTTTATTTTCATATCTACTAAACCAAAAACCCAAAAATATCTTGCTGCAATTTATTCTTATTTCTTTATCTAACGTTCGATCTATCAATCTACTACAAATTTACCTCACGTCCGTTTGCCTATCTTGAGCCGCCGTATCCCGGAAGGGATTGACAACCCCTTTAACACGTCGGGTGGCCAGGATTTGTTATCTGTGTGCAGGTGTTGTTTACGTTGTGTTGCTTGGTTCTCCTACTGGTTCGATAACCTTGGTTTCATATCTGAGGGAAATACCTACCGTCGATGTGCTGCATCATCCCTTCCTCTTTGGGGAAATACCAACGTAGCTTCAAGCGACACCAGTGCTTGCCCCTATCTTTTCTATCCAAAAATTCCGCACTAAGTAGAGATACTACTTGTGCATCCAAAACCCCTTAAACCCAAATCTTATCTTCAAGAGTCCACCATACCTACCCAGGTATTGAGCAAGATCCCTTAAGTAAGTTGTCATCGGTGCATAAAAAAGCAATAAAAATTGCTTCTAAAAGTGTGAGATCATTTAGTGTAAGAGAAAATTGATCATTGTACGAACTTGTGATGGTGAAGAATAAAAGCGACAGACTGCATAATAAAGGTTGATATCACAAGGGGAAATACTACATGATGTTCTTTTGCACTAAGGGGTTGAGCATACAAACAAATAAGTGCATGGCAACCTTTGCTTCCCTCTGCGAAGGGCCTATCTTTTACTTTTATGTATTTACTTTTATGCAAAGAGTCAAAGTTTTCCTTCTATTCCTTTTTATTTTTCACCTTTGGCAAGCATCATGTGGTGAGGAAAGATCTAGGCACATATGTCCAGTTGAATATAGATAGCATGAGCTATTATTGTTGACATCGCCCTTGAGGTGAATACATTGGGAGGCGAAACTATAAGCCCCTATCTTTCTATGTGTCTGGTTGAAACATTTTGCTCATGTGTATGCGGTGAGTGTTAGCAATCATAGAAGACTATATGGTGGTTGAGTATGTGGACTTGCCTAAAGGCTCCGATATGTGACCCTTCCTGAAAAGATGATGAATTGTAGTTGCAAAGTTGATTGAGAACATAGTTTGTTGGTTTTTAATAGAGTTTTCGCTTTATACTTCAATAGTGTGATGAATTGCCACTTATTCATGAGAATTCTATGATAAGAGCTTGATGGTAAGAGTCCTATGTTTAAGTTTTTTGTTGTTATAATAATGAACATGATGCTTCTATGTCTGTATTTTGTTTTATCGACACCTCTCCCTCTAATCATGTGGACATGTTTTTCGATTTTGGTTTTTCGCTTGAGGACAAGCGAGGTCTAAGCTTGGGGGAGCTAATATGTCCATTTTGCATCATGTTTTTCTACTGTTATTTATGATGTTTTTATCCATAATAATGCTTTTTGGAGTAATTCTAATGCCTTTTCTCTCATAATATGCAAGGTAGACACAAAGAGGGAGAATTCCGGCAGCTGGAAATCTGGTCCTGCAAAAGCTACATCAGGCCACCTATTCTGCACAAGTCCAAACAAGCTGAAACTTCGAAGAGATTTTTATCAAATATATGATGAATATTGGAACAAATAACTACCAACAGGGGGCCACTAGGTGGGCTCAACCCACTTGGGCACGCCAGGGAGCCCAGGCGCGCCCTGGTGGGTTGTGCTCACCCAGGCCCACCTCCGGTGCCCATCTTCTGGTACATAAGTCATTTTGACCTAGAAAAAATAAGGGGAGGACTTTCGGGATGGGGCGCCGCCGTCTCGAGGCGGAACTTGGGCAGGAGCACTTTTGCCCTCCAGCGAAGCGATTCCGTCGGGGGAACTTCCCTCACGGAGGGGGAAATCATCGTCATCATCATCACCAACAACTCACCCATCTTGGGGAGGGCAATCTCCATCAACATCTTCAACAACACCATCTCATCTCAAACCCTAGTTCATCTCTTGTGTTCAATCTTGTTACCGGAACTATAGATTTGTGCTTGTGGGTGACTAGTAGTGTTGATTACATCTTGTAGTTGATTACTATATGGTTTATTTGGTAGAAGATTATATGTTCAGATCCAATATGCTATTTAATACCCCTCTGATCTTGAGCATGATTATCATTTGTGGGTAGTTACTTTTTTTCATGAGGTCACGGGAGAAATCATGTTGCAAGTAATCATGTGAACTTGATATGTGTGCGATATTTTTATAGTATGTATGTTGTGATTCCCTTAGTGGTGTCATGTGAAGTCGACTAGATGACACTTCACCATATTTGGGCCAAAGGGAATGCATTATGGAGTAGCAATTAGGTGATGGGTTGCGAGAGTGACAGAAGCTTAAACCCCAGTTTGTGCGTTATTCCGTAAGGGACCGATTGGATCAAAAAGTTTAATGCTATGGTTAGAATTCATTCTTAATACTTTTCTCATAGTTGCGGATGCTTGCATGAGGGTTAATCATAAGTAGGAGGTTTGTTCAAGTGAGAGCGGCACCTAAGCACCGGTCCACCCACATATCAAATTATCAAAGTACCAAACACGAATTAAACCAACATGATGAAAGTGACTAGATGAAAATCTCGTGTACCCTCAAGAACGCTTTGCTTATCATAAGAGACTGTTTTGGCATGTCCTTTGCCTCAAAAGGATTGGGCTATCTGTAACACCCCGGATGTAACTTTCCCTTTTTGTACTCCAACTCTTGCCGTTTCTGGCGTTAAGTTATATTTATTTCTCGGGTTCGGGTCTTTGTCTCCGTGTGTTGTTTTCGTTGTCATGCATCTCATATCATGTCATCATGTGCATTGCATTTGCATACATGTTCGTCTCATGCATTCGAGCATTTTCCCCGTTGTCCGTTTTGCATTCCGGCGCTTCGTTCTCCTCCGGTGGTCATTTCTAGCTTTCTTTCATGTGTGGGGATTAAACATTTCCGGATTGGACCGAGACTTGCCAAGCAGCCTTGGTTTACTACCGGTAGACCGCTTGTCAAGTTTCGTGCCATTTGGACTTCGTTTGATACTCCAACGGTTAACCGAGGGACCGAAAAGGCCTCGTGTGTGTTGCAGCCCAACACCCCTCCAATTTGGCCCAAAACCCACCAAACTCTGCTCCATGTCCTAGAGCGTTCGATCACGATCGCGTGGCCAAAAACCGCACCTCATTTGGACTCTCCTAGCTCCCTCTATGCCTATATAAAGGCCCCCCGAAATTCGGATCTCTCTCCCTCCCCGAAACCCTAGATCCATTTCCCACGCCGCCGCCAGACAAAAACTGCCAGGCCGGACGTGTCCGACCCGACCTCCGCCGCCACGTGGCGCTCCCCGATTCGCCGCCGCCCTCTCTCTCCTCTCGGCGCCGCCGAAGCCCGCCGGCCCGCGGGAGGCCCACCCCGGCCCGCGCGAGGCCGCGCCGCCCCTCGGCTTCTTCTCCGACGCCGGACACCGCCCCGCCGCCGCTCGCCGCCTCGCCCGACGACGCCGGCTGCCGCCTCGCCGCGACCACCGCCGCCTCCACGCCACCGGCCGCCGCACCGCACCACCGCGGCCGCCCCTCGCCGCCACCGGCCGGCGCCGCCTCTCCGCCGCCCTCTCCGGCCTCCTCCTCTCCTACCCCGGCGACCCCTCCAACTCCGGCCGCCGTCGTCTTCAACCCCGGCGAACCTCGATTTTCGCGCGCGTGAACAGTACTGCTACAGTGATCTGGATCCAGATCTGGAATCTCGGTTGACTTTCTCCTCCCGAAACCCTAATTTTATGCAAACTTTGACCTGCCGTAACTTTGCATCCGTAGCTCCGATTTGGGCGTATAGCATATCAAAATGTTCGACTCGACGAGTACATCATTTCATTCCATTGCATCATTTTCATTTGAGCTCATCTTGATGCAAAAAATGCTGTTAGAAGGAGGCTTCGTGAGTTAATTGTCAGATCTGCTAGTTCATCTTAGACTTTTGTCATTTTTTCCATGATTATTGTGTGCATGCTATGCCTGTGAGTCCTTCATATGTTTTGTTAAGGATTTTTTCTTATTTCCAGAGGTGCAACCCATGCATTTTTAGAATGTGTGTGGTGACTTGTGCAAGCTTGCAAAATGAGGCACCCGGGAAATCTGTTTTCAGAGACTTAGTAGTTTTCACTAAGTCTGGGATTATTTAGTTCATGATGCCATATGTTCAGCTTGTTTCCTAGTGATCCGTGCCTCTTTTGAGGATGATCAGTAAAGGAATTTTGTTAACCATGTTATGCTCTATCCATCCATGTCTTTTTTTGCAATTATGGAGCACCCTATCTTGAGTCAATCGAGCTCTACTTTTGCTTCGTTGTGAATCTGGGCAGATCGTCAACTCGTTTGCGATTTTGCCGGCGTTGTTGTAGTTGATCCGTGCATGCTATGCCATTGTTCTTGCCATTTCTAGCTTGTATTTTGTGCCTTCTTAATGAATGTATGCTTTCCTTGCCATGACTTGCACCGTGGTGAGTGCATCGAGCTCGTTTACATGCCTTCGTGAGTTATATTTCAGCATGTCTCAGTTTTCACTAAGTCTGAAAACTGATTGTGTTTTAGCTATGTTCGTGTGCCCGTTAGTATATTTTGTGATCCCTTTTGACCCCAGGTCACTCAGGGACTTTTGTTAAGCTCGTTGAGTAGCTCCATTCCATGTTCTTACTTGTCTTAATCAGGTCATTTATTATGTTGTTTTGCTGCTCCGAAGAGGGCTTCGTGATCTGAAATTTCAGACAAGTGTTAATTTCACTAAGTCTGGAATCTGTTTTGCATTTGCGTTTTTGCCATGCTTGTTTGAACCTCATAATGGATTAATTGGCCATATCTCAGTGCTAGTCTTTTGTTAAGCATCTTGTGTACATCCCTGCCATGTATTTTTTTTGTCATATTTGGTGGCTGTAGCATGTTCATCTCATTGCATTTAGATGCCTACTTGCTGTAAATCGCAGACCGGTGTCATTCTTAAAACGCTTGCCATTTCCAAACCGTAACTCCGATTCCGATGATCTTTATATCGTTTTCAAGCGATTTCATCTCATCTTTTCAGTGGCACCCTTGGAATTCCAAGTTGAGGCCAGGTTCATGCATTTCCTGTCATATCTTGCATTTTGCATCCTGCATCGCATCCCGCATAGCATGCCATCATTTCATCATATTGCTTGGTCTTGCACGTGGTTGATTGTATCCTTGTTTCTTGTTTGTCTTGTTTGGGTAGAGGCGGGAGACGAGTTCGCTACCAAGGATCCCGTTGAGTTTGCTTGTGAGGATCCAGTCAACTCTGACAACTGTGCAGGCAAGATGATCATACCCTCGAAATCACTACTATCTTTGCTATGCTAGTTTGCTCGCTCTTTGCTATGCCAATGCTACGATGCCTACCTTTTGCTTGTCAGCCTCCCAATTGCCATGTTGAAACTCTAACCCACCATGTCCTGGAAAACCATTGATTGGCTATGTTACCGCTTTGCTCAGCCCCTCTTATAGCGTTGCTAGTTGCAGGTGAAGATTGGAGGCCATTCCTTGTTGGAACATCATTTATTTACTTGTTGGGATATCATTACATTGCCATGTTATCTTAATGCATCTATATACATGGTAAAGGGTGGAAGGCTCGGCCTCTCGCCTAGTGTTTTGTTCCACTCTTGCCGCCCTAGTTTCCGTCATATCGGTGTTATGTTCCCGGATTTTTGCGTTCCTTACGCGGTTGGGTTATAATGGGAACCCCTTGATAGTTCGCCTTGATTAAAGCTTTTCCAGCAATTCCCAACCTTGGTCTTACCATTTGCCACCTAGCCTCTTTTCCCTCGGGTTTCCGGAGCCCGCGGGTCATCTTATTTTAAGGCCCCCGGGCCAGTGCTCCTCTGAGTGTTGGTCCAAATAGAGCCACTTTCAGCGCCACCTCGGGGCAACTTGAGGGTTGGTTTTAGTTGTACGTAGTGTTCATCTGAGTGTGCCCTGAGAAAGAGATATGTGCAGCTCCTATCGGGATTTGTCGGCACATTCGGGCGGTGTTGCTGGATTTGTTTTAACCTGTCGAAGTGTCTTGAATTACCGAGATACCAAGTCTGATCGGAACGTCTTGGGAGGAGGTCTATTCCTTTGTTGACCGTGAGAGCTTGTCATGGGCTAAGTTGGGACTCCCCTGCAGGGATTGAACTTTCGAAAGCCGTGCCCGCGGTTATGGGCAGATGGGAATTTGTTAATGTCCGGTTGTAGATAACTTGAACCTTAATTAATTAAAATGAATCAACTGAGTGTGTTACCTGATGGCCTCTTCTCGGCGGAGTCCGGGAAGCGGACACGGTGTTGGAGTAATGTTTGCGCAGGTTGTTCCTCTAGTTTTTCATGCTCGCGCTTTGCCTCCTCTTCTCGCTCTCTTTTGCGAATAAGATAGCCACCATATATGCTAGTCGCTTGCTGCAGCTCCACATATATTGCCTTGACATTCCTGTAAGCTTAAATAGTCTTGATCGCGAGGGTGCGAGATTGCTGAGTCCCTGTGGCTCACAGATTACTATAACTCCAGATGCAGGTCCAGGTGATTCCGCTCCAGGTGACGAGTACGAGCTCAAGTGGGAGTTCGACGAAGACTCTCAGCGTTACTACGTGTCTTTTCGTGATGATCAGTAGTGGTGCCTAGTTGGGGTTTGATTGGGACCTTGTCGCATGTTGGGTCATTTTCTATTTTGGCGCCGTAGTCGGGCCATGAGTGTTTGTATGATGGATGTTATTTATGTACTTTGATGTGACGTGGCGAGTGTAAGCCAACTATGTTTCTCCCCCTTTTATTATATATTACATGGGATGTTGTAATGATTGCCTTACTTGCGACATTGCTTTCAATGCGGTTATGTCTCTAAGTCGTGCCTCGACACGTGGGAGCTATAGCCGCATCGAGGGCGTTACAAGTTGGTAATCAGAGCCTTCCCCGACCTTAGGAGCCCCATTGCTTGATCGTTTTTAGCAGCCGAGTTGTGTCTAGAAAAATGTTTTGAGTAATTTAGGAATTATATATCGGAGAGCTTAGGAATTCTTTTTACTTCCCAGTCTCCTCATCGCTCTGGTAAGGCATCCTGACGTAGAGTTTTGACTCTTCTCTTCTCAAATTTCACTAAAAAAAATTTAGGATCACGCGAGTATCTTGGAATCGTTCCGATGGCTTATGATGAGAACATTGACTTGGTGCCTCCTGTCAGGGGTTTAGTGGAAGTGTCCCGGGGAGTTGAGCTCTGAGGTGTTGTCATCATAATTTTATCGTTGCAATTCTGGAATACTTGAGATATGTTCGCCGACATCGAAAATCTCTTTTATGCAGTTCGTTGGTGAGATAACCTCGACGCCACCCAGTACTGGGGCGGGAGTTCGGGAGTATCGCCATAACTTGTATAACAGATGCTTTTCGAAGGTTGAGGTAGATGGTTTCCGAAGTTTTCTCGGTTATGTGTTGAAGGATGGATACAGCTGGATGTAGGATTTGTTAGTTTGGGTGAGATATTATGCTTCCCCTGTATCCCCAACACCTGATTGCATAACCGGAAAGGTTCGGGAGTTTCATAGGTGGGAATTCTAGTAGCTCTAGTTCTTCTTCCAAGGATATTGGTTTGAGATTGGGATTTCTTACCGATTATTCGTTCTTGATCCATACCTTGTTGATTTATTTCTCTACCTTAATTCTACGTGGCTTCTCAATTTATGGATATGTGACCATTTCAAGAGGAATGCATTCATTCATTTTTTTCGGATGTGAAGACTATATGTTGCAATTTTCATTCCGTTGGATTCAGCTTCAATATTTATCTGTCAATGTGCTAATGGTGGTCAACCTCTTCAGGATGGCTCCTCCAACACGCACGACTCCGAATCCTGATCCGCCACCACCTCCACCTCCTCCAGAGGCATGGCAAGCTGTGATGGCCGCAACCAATGCGAACACTCAGCTGATCATGCAAATTCTTCAAGAGCGCAATCAAGGCAGTCAAGGGAATCAAGGCAGCAAACAGAGTCACTTTGCTACACTCAACCAGTTCCTTGCTAACGGGCCAAAGACTTTCAGCAATTGTGTTGAGGCAACCGATGCTGACGATTGGCTTGTGGATCTGTGTAAGCATTTCGAGTGCAGTAACGTCAGGCCTGAGGACTTTGTCAAGTTCGCTTCCTTCCAACTCAAAGATCAAGCTGCAGAATGGTTCCAGCAGTACAAGGATTCCAGAGGTGGACGTGTTATCACTTGGGATGATTTCCGTCAAGATTTCCGAGCTCATCATATTCCGCAGAGTGTGGTTGAAAGCAAGCGTGAGGAATTCCGCAATCTGAAGCAAGGCTCTTTGTCTGTCTATGACTACAACAAGTTGTTCCAGAAGCTCGCCCGCTTTGCCAAGCAGGACGTGCCTGATGAGAAGAGCATGATATATCAGTTCAGGGGTGGTCTCAGAGAAGATATTCAGCTCGCTCTTGTCCTCTTCGAGCCCTTGAGATACGATGAGTTCTACAACATGGCACTGAAGCAAGAGGCTGCTCAGTTGAGGTGTGATGCTTCCAGGAAGCGAGTCAGAGATGTTACTCCTTCTTCCTCTACTCAAGTGGCCAAGCAGCAGAAGTTTTGGCTTCCTCCTCCTCCGTTCCGTCAGCCATTCCAGCAGAAGAGCAAAGGTGGCAGTGGTTCTTCCCACCCACCCAACCCTGGCTTTCAGAACAAGACTTCGTCTCAAGCTCCAAGATCGAGTGCTCCGTATCACCGTCCGCTTTCAGAGGTCACGTGCAACAAGTGCCAACAGAAGGGTCACTATGCCAACAAGTGTTTCAACCAGAGGCGTCTTCCTCCTCCTCCTCCTGTCAGATCGGCAAGTACAGCTGTGGTCAAGCATAACCCCAAGCACGCCAAGGTCAATCTGCTAAATGCAGCTCAGGCAGAGGACTCACCAGATGTGATCATGGGTAACCTTCCTTTTAACGATGTTCCTGCAAAAGTTCTTTTTGACACTGGTGCATCGCTTTCTTTTATTTCAACTCCATTTGTGGCCAAGCATGATTTTGTGACCGAAAGGATTCCTGTTCCATTGAAGATTGTGTCTCCGGGCAAGCAAATGACTTCTAACAATTGCGTCCCAGATGTCTCTATCACGTTGGGCGATTACAAGTTTCTCTCTTCTCCGGTGGTTCTTGGTAACTCGGATATTGATCTTATTCTCAGAATGGATTGGCTTTCTAAGCACAAGGCTCAGCTTGATTGTGCAGCCAGGCAGATTCAATTGACTCATTCGTCTGAGGATGTAATTGTCTTTGCCGCTCGTGATGATACTATCCTTCTGTTTTCTCTCAATGAGAAGGGTGAATTGGACGCTATTTCGCAAATTCCAGTCGTTTGCGAATATCAAGACGTCTTTCCAGAAGAGCTCCCAGGAATGCCTCCGCACCGGCCAGTTGAATTCGTTATTGAACTTGAGCCTGGCACGGAACCTGTGTGCAAACGTCCTTACAAGCTCGGACCTGAAGAGTTGAAGGAGCTGAAGAAGCAACTCGATGAGCAAGAAAGAATGGGTCTCATCCGGCCTAGTTCTTCTCCGTGGGGTTGTGGTGTTCTTTTTGTGAAGAAGAAGGATGGAACGGACCGACTTTGTGTCGATTACCGTCCAGTGAACAAGAAGACCATCAAGAACAAATACCCACTTCCCAACATCAATGAGCTGTTCGAACAACTCAAAGGTGCTCAAGTATTCTCCAAGCTTGATCTCCGTATGGGTTATCACCAGATTCGCATTCGTGAAGAAGATATTCCCAAGACAGCATTCAGAACAAGCTTTGGTTCATATGAATACACTGTCATGTCTTTTGGCCTTGCCAACGCTCCTCCGACGTTCTCTCGCATGATGAATTTCATCTTCAACGCCTACACCAATGACTTCGTTTTGGTCTATCTCGACGACATTCTGGTTTTCTCGAAGAACAAGGAAGATCATGCCAAGCACTTGCGTTTGGTTCTCGATAAGCTCAGAGAACATCAGTTCTACGCCAAGTTCTCCAAGTGCGAATTTTGGCTCGATGAGGTTCTTTATCTTGGTCATATCATCTCTGCCAAGGGCATTTCCGTGAATCCTGAGAAGGTGTCCACAATTGCGAATTGGGAACCTCCTCAGAACGTGAAGCAACTCCGCAGTTTCCTCGGTCTCGCAAGCTATTGCCGAAGATTCGTTGAAAACTTTTCTAAGATCGCGAAGCCTCTCTCAAATCTTCTTCAGAAGCACGTCAAGTACGTTTGGTCTCCGGAGTGTGATATTGCTTTCAACACTTTGAAAGAGAAATTGATCACTGCTCCAATTCTGACTCCGCCTGATGAATCCAAGCCGTACGAGGTCTTTTGTGATGCCTCTCTCCAAGGACTTGGCGCATTTTTGATGCAAGAGAAGAAAGTTGTTGCTTATACATCTCGTCAGTTGAAGCCTAATGAGAAGAACTACCCCACTCATGATCTCGAGTTGGCAGCAGTTGTGCATGCTCTTTTGACTTGGAGACATCTTCTATTGGGAAGGAAAGTGGATATTTTCACTGATCACAAGAGTCTCAAGTACATCTTCACTCAGCCTAATCTCAACCTCAGGCAAACTCGATGGGTTGAGATGATTCAAGAGTATAATCCGAGTATCGAGTATACTCCAGGAAAGGCCAATGTGATTGCTGACGCTTTGAGCAGGAAAGCGTATTGCAACAGTCTGATTCTCAAGCCTTATCAACTCGAGCTTTGTGAAGCTTTCCGCAAACTTAATCTGCAAGTTGTTCCTCAAGGTTTCCTCGCCAACCTTCTAGTCTCTCCTACCTTAGAAGACCGGATTCGCCAAGCCCAGCTTCTTGATGCTATGGTGAAAAAGGTGAAGATTGGGATTGCCAAGAGTCAGTCCAAGTACAAGTGCTACCGCCTTGATGACAAGGACACTCTCTTCTTCGAGGATCGTATTGTTGTGCCCAAAGGTGACCTCCGTAAAGTGATCATGAACGAGGCTCACAATTCTCTCCTCTCCATCCACCCTGGGAGCACGAAGATGTATCAGGATCTCAAGCAATCTTGAACTCCCTAAATAGAAGTGGTTTAAATATCACCCACCTCTTAAAGATGAAACTAATGAACCGATACCAGTTAAAGAAGAAACTATACTTTATAATGTTGATCCAGTTGTTCCTACTACTTATATTGAGAAACCTCCTTTTCCTGTTAGGATAAAGGAACATGCTAAAGTTTCAAATGTGGTTAAAAAAAGCTCGGTTAGAACACCTAAAGTAGATGAACAAATTAGAGTTGAACCTAATATTACTATGGTTAAAGATCTCTTAGAAAAAGATGTGGATGGGCATGTTATCTACTTCTGTGCAGAAGCTGCTAGAATTGCCAAACCCGAAAAAGGGATAAAAATAGACCAGTTATTGGCCTGCCTGTCATTTCAGTTAAAATAGGAGGTCACTCTTACCATGGTTTATGTGACATGGGTGCTAGTGTGAGTGCTATTCCTTACAAGTTATATCAAGAAATTAGGGAAGACATAGCACCTATAGAGTTAGAAGATATAGATGTTACTATTAAACTTGCAAATAGAGACGCCATATCACCTTGTGGGATTATTAGAGATGTTGAAGTCTTGTGTGGGAAAGTAAAATACCCTATTGATTTTCTTGTTCTTGGTTCCCCACAAGATGACTTCTGCCCCATTATCTTTGGTAGACCTTTCTTGAACATAGTTAATGCTAGGATAGATTGCCAGAAACAAACTGTGGGTGTTAGCTTTGGTGATGAGTCTCATGAGTTTAATTTTTCCAAGTTTAGTAGAAATCATCATGAAAAATAATTGCCTAGTAAGGATGAATTAATTGGTCTTGCTTCTATTGCTGTGCCACCTACTGATCCTTTAGAACAATACTTGCTAGAACATGAAAATGATTTACATATGCATGAAAGAAATGAAATAGATAATATTTTCTTTGAACAACGTTCTCTACTTAAACACAATTTGCCTATTGAAACTCTAGGGGGTCCTCCTCCACCTAAAGGTGATCCTGTGTTTGAATTAAAACAATTGCCAGACACTTTGAAATATGCTTATCTTGATGAAAAGAAGATATATCCTGTTATTATCAGTGCTAACCTTTTAGAACATGAAGAAGAAAGATTATTGAAAGTTCTAAGGAAGCACCGAGCTGCTATTGGATATACTCTTGATGATTTAAAGGGCATTAGTCCCACTCTATGTCAGCACAAACTTAATATGGAACTTGATGCTAAACCAGTTGTTGATCACCACTTGTGCGCGTCGGTCCTAAACAAACAGTTTAAACCCCTTTCCACGACGACATTTAGAACCGTCGCCAAGTGAGTGTGGGCGATAGGGGGTTCCTTCCCACACGACCCAGAAATCGTCGGGGATAGGCCCTTGTGGGATCCAGGCTGGGGCCGTGTGCGATCGGGCGAGGCATGGAAACCCAATCATTTCCATAGATATGTACATCCCACACGGTGAATCCCAGAAATCATTTCCATAGGTATGTACATCCCACACGGTGAATCCTAGAAATCATTTCCGTACGTATGTACATCCCACACGGTGAATCCCAGAAATCATTTCCGTAGGTATGTTCACCCCACACGGTGAATCCCAGAAATCATTTCCGTAGGTATGTACATCCCATACGGTGAATCCCAGAAAATCATTTCCGTAGGTATGTACATCCCACACAGTTTTTTGTGTGGAAATGTGTGTGCAAGGTGGCCTAACGCAAACAGTTCGCTGCCGGAAGCCGTATGTGATTGTTAGTTGATCGAACACGCCTACTTTCTAGAAACCGTGCGAGTTGTTTGAGTTCATCACCCACGGTGTTGTCTGAGTAACTATTTGCAATAGAAAACCCCAATAAGCAGGGTAATTAGCCTATTATTGATAATCCATGTACTAATCAAACTGATATTTCTTATAGAACACGCCAGATATTTCATATCCGTATAAAAGCAACCAGGATTTCATAATCAAATTACATCAGATAGCTTCGGCACTCAGTTACGCCATTACATAGTAGCACCAAGCTTCACATGCAGCATGAAAAACCTTTGGAAAGTAGCATTATACACGGCAAATAGACATATGAATCTCATTTAGGAAACTGCAGAAGCGGAAGGAAAATATTGAGCCTTCAGTGATGTTGAATGTCCTTGCAACTTTAGGCCAGTGGCTATGGATAATTGCCCGCCCAACCTTCGTCCTCTTCAGCAAGAATTCAATATTGTATCGTGGGTGTTGAATGAATACCTTCCTGGCCTCTTGACCATGCAGGTGGTTTGAGAGGTAATCATCGGTGAACTCCTTTGAAAAGTACTGAAAACAAAGCTATGCATAAATCGCTGTTGTAAATTTTGAAATGGTGCAAGGGGTAAAAACAAGGTAAAAGAGTTGGTACCATCCTATAGTTGACTGATGTCTTCTTCATTGTGCAAACAAAGATCTTGCTGTTATTCGTCGCAAGTTTCTTCATCCTAACAATCTTTCTGAGTTTCTTGACTTGACTGATATTCATGGACATCTCATTTCCCCATATGCAAAATGGGTCGAATAGTGGGTCTAAGCCTCTGACAGCAGGACCTACATGTGCAAGACCAAATTGTAAGAAACCTAAGTATTAGAATGATTCCTGCAACTGCACAATAATGTGCTATTAGCCAAAGGACCCTGCTTGAACAAACCTCGATGGTAAACCGCAGTGTCTCCCATTGTTTCCCTACAACACACATAAGGAAGATCTTGATCAGGTTAACTGAGAGTTTCCATACTATCAGTAGAATATGTAGTGAGTACAGCCAAATTCAATTGGTGTCACATGCATAACAATACAAAATTGTACCCACAGCAAATGAAAATCAAATTGTAGAACTGAACCAAACCGTTAAATGGACAGCAGACCAAATGAACCAAAATAGTTAACTGAGCACAACATTGCAGAATAGAAACATGTACTAGAAGATAAGACAGTTAACAAACAAAGAATGCTTGAGAATAGTACTACGAAATGTAGCAATTGTTGGACCAAAGTGTTAACTGAACATTACATTTCAGAGGACCAAACTGTTAACTGAACAAAAGATTGCATATTAACACTACAAAGGACAAATCACTAGAAGGAACTGGCGGTGGCCTCGAGAAAACATCACGAACTCTATTTTAATGTAGACAACCGCGCGGTGGTGTCGAGGTGGTCTCGAAGACGAGGTGCTCCTCCAAGATCTGGCGGTCGACACGCATGTCAGCCATAGTAACCTCATTCGCGCGTGTGGCCGCATGATACTCTGCTCCATGTTATACTGCGTGTAAAATGGCTATGGGCAGCGCATAATTGGAGGAGGGGGCAGTGATTTCGGTGGAAGGTGTCGCTCCGTTAGTTGGGGCATGTGGGACGGGAAAGGAGGGGGATGGTGTGGGTGGGGTGTGGATTACCTGATCATATCGACGAGGCCGCGCAGCAAGAAGAAGGGTCGGCGGCGAGGAGGCCGCGCAACAAGAAGAAGGGTCACCGGCGAGGAGGTGGCGCTGCAAGAAGAAGGTTCGCCGGCGAGGAGGCGGAGCTGCAAGAAGAAGGGTAGCCGGTGAGGTGGTGGCGCTGCAAGAAGAAGGGTCGTCGTCAAGGAGGCTGAGCTGCCAGTAAGCAGCAGTGAAGGTTTGAACTTGGAAAGCAAGGAGGAATAGTGGAAATGTGGCTTTTGGTAGGAGGGAGGGGGCAGGGAGATAGATATTTCTGCGGTGGCAAAAAAATTTCGCTCGGTGCCGCGAGAAACTGGCACGCAAGTGTGGTTCAAGTGGGGGTGGTGGACTGTAGACGACGAAGCTTCCTGCGTAAGCCAGACAAGACGGTCCGCCAAGCTATTTTATATCGCATCCCACACGATTCTTTCTAGTAAACTGTTTGTGGTATACCTGATTTTTTCATTATGTTTTTAAAGACAAAATGGTGTTACGGAGGGAAAGGATGGTGTTTGAATTTCTAGAACATTTACATAGAGTGAACATGCAACTAGTACATGAGTGTCGTGTTTAAATTTGGAATTATTCCAGGTTCGTTTGGCATTTTTATGCATTAATTGAGTTTTTGGGCATTTAATG